>NW_008353490.1:2020738-2024019 GCF_000622305.1 Nannospalax galili
TTTTATGTCTATATGTGTGCTAATGTATAACTGCATATGCACATAGTTTTTTATGTAAGATAACTGAAACTTAGTCTGTTTAGAAATTTTAAGTACGTAATATGTAAGATTATGAAATCAGATCAAAGTAACTCTAAGTAACATCCTTAGTAGTAGATGAAATAGTATGACTCACTTTTAAACTTTTAAATATACACTTTGAATATCTTTTTTTTCAAAGTTTCTGAGTTTGTGCAATACACATGACATTTCTTCTTTAACATAATTACAATGGAGTCATTCTATACTGTTTAAAAAATATTATGCACAGGGGATCTGGAGAGATGGCTCATCAGTTAAAAGCACTTGCTACTCTTGCACAGGACCCTGGCTAAGTTCCCAGCAGCCACACATAGCAGTTAACAACTGTCCATAATTCCAGTTCTAGGGGATCCAAAGCCCTCTTCTGACCTCCACAGGCATTAAACCAAAGAGGTGCACATACATACATGAAGGCAATGCGTGTAAAATAAAAATAATTAATAAAATTAAGAAATAAAAAATAAAAATATTATGTACAGCAAACTATAATTCACACAACCCCAAATTTTAGATGGATTACAGGATAATCTATTATTAAATAACGCTATTATTTAAAAATGGTATAAATAATTTCATAGCATGTAGCAAATTATAAGATAAAGCAAGAAGAACAATGATATGTCTTATGAAGCAATATACATGTCTTCATCCAAATTTAATTTACATACTAGAGACATCTGAGGACATAAACTTGATTTGATAGACCTTAACATATAAGACAGCTTGTATGAAGTCTGGTGCGGGAGGGGTTCTACAGGAAGGGTGCAGATGGGGGGGGTCTAAATATGATTAAGAAGCATGAATTGCACAAAATCTCAATTAAATATCTAAATATTGTAAAAAAATTAACTGTTCCCAATTGTAAAAAATTAATTTACACATATTTTTTCTCAGTATGTACTCATGCCTGTTTTAAAAAGCACATTATTTTCAAAATAAAAAATTACTGAATTTTTGTCCATCTCATACACAAATCTTGATCATACTTAAACCACCATCACTTACCTATACCTCCCTAAGACCCATGGCTGACTTTCATGCATTCTGTCATATATGTTAAGGTCTATCCAGCCTAGTTTGTGTCCTCAGATGGTCCTGAATTTGAATCCATCCACTGAAGACTTGTCAACCCATCTAGCGTCACTTCCTTAAAGAAGACCAACTCTCCCTCATCCAAAATTGTACTAATTCTTTTGTATCAAAATGTTACCAGATTGACTTTTATTAATGGAAAAGAAATTTCTGTATTAATTACAACTAGGTTGCTTTAATAAAATAACATAATCAAAAGCAACTCAAGGAAGAATTTATTTTAATGAAATGGAAATCTGTTTTAAAGGTTAAAACCTCATTCAATTTTATGTTTTATAGGGTTTATACTGAGTACAATATTATATAACTGTATTAATTCAACTGTGAACCTAAAAATTTACAGCCAATTTTGAAAGAGATGCATCTTAGTTCTGGAAATTGTTATTGAACATGTCAGTGCCGTTGTAATGAGATGCTTCTTCTAATTATGTGGTTATTCAATAAATAATTTTTTTTTAAAAAGGGAAAAAAGAAAGAATTTACTTTGCCTTATGTTTCCAGAGGGAGAGAGTCTACAATTACAGGGAAGGCATGGTGTGTTGGCAAGAGCAAGAAGCTGGCTGATCATATTTTCATGCACAAAGAAGCAGAGAGAGAGAAAATGAAGTGGGACAAAGTCATAAACTATCAAAGCCACCCCCACTGACATCCATTCTCTAGAAAGCATTATCTCCTAAAGTTTCTAAAACCTCCCCAATCAACAGAATAATCTATTATTAAATAAAACTATTAAAGAAATGCTATAGTTTCATAGCATGTAGCAAATTATAAGATAAAGCAAGAAGAACAATGATCTGCCTTATGAAGCAATATACATGTCTTCATAAGTGGGTACCATGTCTTCAAGCATTTAAGCCTAAGGGGGACGTTTCTAATTCAAATCACCACAGTGTCTTCATCAGAAGTTAATTTACTCTTTTCAGTTCTTTCTCAGTCAATATTCATGCCTTAGCCTTTAAAGTACTCTTCTTTTATATCACTGTTTACCAATTTGAATTTTACCAATTGAAAAACAATAGACACTTGATGCATACCACAGTAAATAAAACATATAACTATGATCCTATAAAGATATTTAATATTAAGATATTTTATTTCACTGAGCATTGTAGCTGATTCATTTTATTCCGGTACTCTGGAGGCAGACAAAGGTGGATCTCTGTGAGATGGAAGCCAGCCTGGTCTTCATAGTGAGTTCCAGGTCCGCTGGGGCTAGAGGGAGACCAATAAAAAAATATGTATTATATTTCATTGAATTTTAGTATGCTTAGGTTTTCCAAAACTAATACTCAAATGGTTCGCTTTGGCAACTTAACACAAACTAGAGTCACTAGGAATAGGGAACCTCAGTTGAGGAATTTCCTCCATCAGATCAGACTATGGCCAAGATGGCAAGGCATTTTCCTGATTTCTTGATTACTATTTAATGTCAGAGGGCCCAGCCCACGGTGGGCAGTGCCATCCCTGTGCAGTAAGTATGGACATATAAGTAAAGTAGCTGAGCAAGCCAGGAAGCAACATTCCTCCAACACCTCCTTTTCAGTTCCTGCCCTGACCTCCTCCATGATGAACTGAAAGTAGTGGAAGAGAAGTGGATGTGCAAGACAAACTCTTTTCTCTAAAGAAATTGCTTTTGGCCAGTATTTTATCACATCAACAAAGAAGCAAACTAAATTAAATATCATCCATAATTTTAGGTAAACTTGCCCAAGCACAGGCACACACACATTTATGTTACGTTCTTAAATGTATGAAGAGTGGCATATGTAAAAAGGAAGACAAGGAAACAAGATGATTCATTTTACATGTGTGTGACATGTAAATTTTGCCTATGAATGCTTATTAGCGCTTCAATTTACCTTGTGACCAACACTGATCATTTTAACTGAGGTAAGCCATTGCTTCATCCAGGCACTGTTCCTTTGTACTCCTGACTTGTCTTGGTAAAATAAAGTCCTTTTCCATTTCAGTACACACTCTAAGGCAGTTTGTAAGTTTCTGTTATGAGGTTAATCACCATTTTAGTTTACCTTAGCTTGCATCATCAATAATATTTTCACTTATGGATTATAAGATTGTATATATATATATATATATATACAACTAAT
>NW_008353490.1:2024081-2042024 GCF_000622305.1 Nannospalax galili
ATAAACATTTTACCTTTATCCCCAATATGGTTTCAAGAGACAATTTATGCATGTTAAGGATGAGTTTTGTTTTGTTTTTAAAGCATTGCTAGAGAAAACTATGTTATGCATTATTTTGGATATTCTAGATAAAAAATTAAGGCATATATCTGTGTCATTTTCTGTAAGACATTAAGTTAATCACATCCAAAACAAGAAAGGCAATTATCATCTTTTTGCAGTCCATCGGGATGCCAAGCAATCAAATGTTTATCCGATTTGGCCACTGAGTTAGTTATAAACAGAACCAAGCAATCACCAATAACAAGGTCATTTACTCTGTAATCATCCAAATGTACATCAGAATTCAGTTCCCACCTTGCAAAAGTGATGCTTTTGGATTATAGTATTTAATTTATGTTTTCCTGGGTTGCAGAAAATTACTGTAAAATATAAAATACATACTCTATTCTCCTTTATAATGTCCAAATTAACAACTAACATTTAAAGTTTAAGAAGGTAGAATGTTTCATAGAATTTTGATAAATGACAACTCTCAATTTGAAGTCTGATTCCACTAAGAAATAGTTGAGTGAGTTTGTTGAATTATATTTATTTTCCTTCACGCATGGTGTTTTCAAATGAAACATACTCATAATTATGATTATTTCAGAACATTGCTAGAAAAACAAAAGTTGTTATAAGTACCCAATATTATATAACAGTGCTGAATATTTTAAGAAAAATGTTATCTGATTTTTAAAAACAAATTCTCGCAATTTGAAAACATTTTATATACAGATTTATTGTGTATTCCTATAGTTCTGAATACATTTACGTGGTTTGAGAATGCTCTTGGTGGGCCAGCATATCATTCCACTTTTATCACAACATGATAAACACTATATGCACAAAATTAAAGTTCAGGTTAATCAAAATATTGCTTGACAAAGCAAATAATTGAATTGCTCTTGCAGTGCTCTGTGGTAGACAGTAATTAACATGCAACATCTTCATCGTTGGAGTACAACTTCCAATTTCCATTTTAACATCGTAGAATGCTGTCTACACATTTTTAAATGGTGCCCATGATAATAATATATTCTCTTTTTAATCATATTCCACGTTGCAAGAAATGGAGCTTGCAATTTTCCCAGGTGCTTATCAAATTACTACTGCAAGCTAATTCTCATCCCCTGTGTTAAGAGTTTCAACACAGTGCACATTAACTGCCTGCTTATGGTCTTCCCATGCAACAGAAGGTAAGTTAATACGCACCTCAGTTACATCCAGTTTGTGCATTATAGCTCCCTATAGGCAGCAGGATCTTCCAGCAGAGAGCTTCCAGCTTATTCTGCTTTTATAAGGCCTACACTACAGTACAGAAAGATTGAAAGACTGAAAAGGGCATATAGAGAAAAAAGAAAAGAAAGGGGCAATAGAGAAGAAAATAAAATATATGATCAAGTGGGGAATTGATAAGAAATGCAAATTTAAATCATTTCAAAGTGAAACTTTTTCATGCGACTTCCATGGATAGCTCTATGAACGTGCATGAATGAAATGCACATCTAGCCTTATTCTCTGCAGATTTTAGTTCCTTTACACTTATACTGTCTTCACGATGGAGCATTAAAGACTGTCTTCATTTGAAAAGAATATGCATAAATCGAATTACAAGAGGAAGGAGTTATAGTGCCTATTAAGAAATGATCCTTAAAACTTTTAAAAATTTGTCCAGGATGATCCATTCATCCCTCTAAACTCATTATAAACCATATTCCCATCACATCTCAAGAATCATAAACAGGTGTCAATTTGTAATATAAAATTTTGATTTACATAATACAGATCCAAGATTTTAAAAATGTTCTTCTATATATGCATATAAGTAATATATTTACAGCTGTACAGGGGAATGATCAAAAATGTCTGCTCAAAAATCATAATTTTGAAACAATGCTGCTTTTATTTCTTCTGGAATACAATATTTAGTGCCATTATTAACAGCAAAATTCATAACAAATGTAAAACTGAAATATATGAATGGTGTGTGTTTTTATTTCTGTTCTATATAATGAAGTGTAGTATTAAATTAAAAATAAGTATAATTCACAAAGCTTCACAATACTAACATTAGACATTCAGTAATAAATTCTTAGACCACTTATAAAAGAATTTTAAGTTAAAATGAGAATGTGTGTGTGTGTGTGTGTGTGTGTGTGTGTGTGTGTGTACTGGATCCATTCAGTTCCCAACTTGACACATCTCGGTAGAGGAATCTCAACTGATGATAATGATGTTAATGAAGATTGAGGAAATGACCAGCTGGAGTTGATCATGGATGATAAAAAGAAGTCAAGGAAGGAGAGGATAACAGAAAGTGCCAATGGCCAGGATGACTCTTAAGCACATAGAGGGATTTAGAAATCTCATCCCATTATTTCTTTATCTAAGCGCCTGTCAGAAATCAAAACCACACCAGATCCTCTTCCCTAGTACCTTCAGCACATTCTCACTGCTCCCACTCTTCTTGTCGGTCCTGTGTTCATTAACTCATAATTGCCCTGCGCCTAGTTCCATTTCCATGTTCACTTCCTTTGATGCTCCTTGAGTAGTTTTATTGTCTTACCCTGTAATTTTTGCTTTTGATTTTGGCATCTCTTTATGACTTAAAAGTAAAAAGTTGTATGGTTTTAAAAAAAATAGAATTTCCTCCATTTGACTTGTTTGTAAACATAATACCTGAGTGGAATTTTCTTGAGTATTGAGTGATGAGGGAGGGCCCAGCACACAGTAGCCTGGGCCATACCTGAGCAGGTGGTCCTGTGTCATGAAGCAGGCTGAGCACAGGACAGAGAAGCAAGCCCATAAGCAGCAATCCCCATGGTCTGTGCATCACCCGCCTCCAGGTTCCTGCCCTGACTTGCCTCAATGATTAACTGTTACCTGAGAGATGTAAGATAAAATAAACTCTTTCTTCCCTGAGTTTGTTTGGTCAGTATTTTTATCATCACAGAATAGAAAGTAACTAAGACGGACATTGGGACCAAAGTGTGAGATATTGCTGTGGCAGAACTGACCATATGTGTCTAGGAGGATTGTGAAAATTTTTGGAGTTTTGAACTGGAAAAGTGTTTGAAGCTCAGTGAGCTGTTCTGTAAGAACCTGGAAGATAATGATGAAATAGGTGTAGATGATGGAGACCTGACTTGTAAAGCTTCAAAGGGAAGCAAAGATTCTACCAAAGATGTTTATATGATATGTTTTGAATTAAGAATGTTTGAAAGTGAAACCTTTTGTGCTTTACTGGCATATTCGATGATGCTGTTTAGCTGGTGCCGAGAAAATATCTGTGAGTAATTTATAACCACCATCACTGAGGTAAAATAATCTGCGAACTATTTCCTTCATCAGCACACAGAAGCTGTGGTCCATAGGAAGACCAATGGCTGCACACCAAACAGGCAGTAGAACTTGGCAATGTTTAACAGTTTCCCAAGTGGTACTGGTGTTGAAGGTATGAGAGGTCATGGAGAGAATCTGATGGTTTGTACCATGAGCAGCCAGGAGAGCCACTCCTTAGGGTGTAACCTCAGTGGAAGTGATGAAACCCAGTATGAAGAGTAGGGTCATGGAGAGAACGTGAGGCTTGGCATGCTGAACGGCAAGGAGAATCCATTGTTGAAGATGCACCCTCATTTGGAATAGAGTCCCCAGCATATTGGAGATGTTAGGACCATGGGATGACCAACAAGGGCAGTAGCAGGTGTGGAGTGGAGCCATCTTGAACCTATGGGTCAAGCTGCATTGCTGTGGATGGAATAGCCAGAGAAGGAGACCTGCCCTATCCCTTTAGAGCCAGAAGATTGTCAGTGAATCTGAGATGTCCAAAATTAAACTACATTGCTGAACTTTTGTTTTACTTTAATGTGCCCAGTTTTTCTCTTTTGAAATAAGATAGCATGTAACTTGTTTGGGATTTTACAGGCGTACACAGGTTTAAAAAAAATTTGGGGGAGGGGTCTTTTTGAGGTGTGATCTCCCTGTAGCCACTGCTGGCCTGAAACTTGATATGTATACCAGGCTGGCCTGGAACTCACAGGGATCTGCCTGCCTCTGTGTCCTGAGTGCTGGGATGTCCTAGAGTGGGTGTCCCTCCCATTTACAGCTGCCCTGGAAAGTCCACACTCAAATATAGATGCTGTTGGACTTTAAAAAATATTTTTATTGAGTTTTTTGCATTAGATATAATAGCTCTTAATCAAAATAGACCCCTTTCCCAATCCATGCCCCCCACCCCCCCACCATATATCATTCATTCTTTCATACATGTTAAGTCCTATCCAGTCAAGCATTTGTACCCAGATGTCCTTCAGTGCAAGTTCATACACTAGAGTCTAGTCAGCCTATCTAGAGTTATTCCCTTAATGAAGATCTACCCTCCTTCACCCAGCAGTAATCAGTCACCAATAATTCCTTGACAAGGGTTGGGCCTGCTGCCCATTTCTCTTGTTCTGTGCTGAGTTTTTGTCTGATTGAGTTGGCATGAGTCTTATGCATGCTGTCACCATTGTTGCAAGTTTATATGAGCATGTTTCCAGTGGCCTGAAAGTCTCTGTTTTCTTATATTCATGCACCAACCCTGGCTCAGTGCATCTGCAATGGTCCCTGAGCCAGGGGTGGATGAGGATTAATATAGAAGTCCTATCCAAGGACACACACCCTTCATTCTCTTATTATCTAAAACTTAGCCAGTTGTGGTCTTTTGTGTGTATCACACTCTGTTATATGAGGAAGTTTTACTGGTGAGAGTTGAAGGAGGTATTAGTATTCTCTCTAGCCCCTGTTAAGCTGTGTTCCATGAGCCTTAGGCATAGAGGTTCCACTGTAGTAGATGTGTCACTTAGGGTTGGGCATCTCTCAGATACTTATTTTCTGCTTATGAGCAGTAGTGGAACCCTGTAGTAGCCTCTATCTGTTACAAAAAGAAGTTTCTTTGATGAGTTATGTGCTACTTACATGTCTGTAAATACAAGGATCCATATTTTGCATACAATGAGAAATTTCATTTGTCTAGATATGTGCCAGAGATAGTGGAATTTTAAAAAATATACTGTTTTATATTCTGTGTGGAAATGTTTGTGAGGGGTAAGCTGGAACTCTCTACATTTATCCATTAACAGACACTTGATCCACAATTCAAACTTGCATGTGTCTAGTTTTGTTGTACGGCACCTTCATTTATTAAAGTAAAAGAGAGCTTGAATAATAATTTCATGATCTATTCAAAGGAATTACTAACTTGTCTAAAATCAAGAAATAAAATGATGTGAGAGTTGTCATAAGTGGTTGGATATAAGCATTCAAATAAAAATGAATATCAAAATCAAATTTTTCAGCTGCCTGGGAAAAGCCATAAAATTTGAATGCCTCATAAAAACAATCCCTAATAGTTCTTTACAAGTAGAGAAACACATTATAATGCACTGAAGATTGAGATGCCGATAATATTTCTACTTTAATGTAAAATACAAATTGTACTAAAAATTTTGCTCCATTGATCTACATGTTTATGTTTGTGCTAGCACCATGTTGTTTTGATACCTATAGCTCTGTAATACAGTTTAGAAAGAAAATAAAGAAATGTGTAAAAAGGGAAACACAGCCAGGTGTGGTGGTGCATGCCTATAGTACCAGGTCTTGGGAGGCAGAGGCAGGTGGACCTCTGTGAGTTCAAGGTCTA
Organism: Nannospalax galili; assembly: GCF_000622305.1. Classification (NCBI taxonomy): domain Eukaryota; kingdom Metazoa; phylum Chordata; class Mammalia; order Rodentia; family Spalacidae; genus Nannospalax; species Nannospalax galili. The sequence goes on from NW_008353490.1 coordinate 2,029,807, forward strand.
CATAGTGAGTTCCAGGTGAACTGGGGCTACAGAGAGACCCTGTTTCAGAAGGACCAAAATAAAAGGAGGGGGGCACAAAATAGGTTCACAAATACAAAGAAATTAAAATGACAGTACTCAAAACACGAAACATACACAATACATACCTTTCAATAATAACACTTAATAGGCCTCAACTCCCCTATCAAAAGACACAGGCTGGTGCAATGGATCCAGAAAGAAAACCCTTCATTTTTTTTGTCTCTGAGAAACTCATCTCACCTTCAAGGACACTATCTCAGGGTGAGAGCATGGAAAATAGTATTCTAAGCAAATAGTCCTAAGAAGCAAGAAAGTGTTGCAATTTTAATACCAGACAAAATAAACTTAAAAGTAAAGTTCATCAGAAGAGATAAAGAGGGCTACTTCATTCTAATCAAATTAGCAATTGATCAAGAAGATATTACAATTATGAACATATATGCACCCAACTCAGAAGTACTCCATTTCATCAAATCAGTACTCTAGGACTACAAAACAGAGATTAACTCCAACTTAGTATTAGTAGGTGACGTTAGTACCCCAGTGTCTTCAATAGACAGTCAAATGGACAAATAATAGAGAGACATCTGAATCAAATGATATATTACATGAAATGGACCTAACAGACATACACAGAATATATCACCAAAACACCAAAGAATACCACTTTCTACTCAGCAGCTCATTCATGTTATTCTAAGATTGACCACATTCTGGGGCACAAAACAAATCTTGACAAATACAAAAAAAAATTGAATTGAAACAATTTCATGCCTTCTATCAGATCACAGTGCAATAAAGCTTATAATCAACAGCAAAAGATACACTAGTAACTACACAAACTCATGAAAAATAAACAGAACACACCTGAATGATGAATGGATCAAAGAAGAAATTAAGAAAGAAATAAAAGTACTCTTGGAACAAAATGAAAATGAGAACACAATATAACAAAACCTCTGGGACACGTTAAAAGCAGTCCTAGAGAAGGACGTTTATAGTTCTTAGTGCCTTCGGTAAAAAATCAGAAAGAGCACATGTAAATGAATTGATAGTACAACTCAAGACTCTGGAGAGGGAAGAAAAAAACAGCCCCAAACAAGTAGATGAAAAGAAATAACAAAAATCAAGGTAGAAATTAATACAATAGAAACAAAGAAAACAATACATAAAAAAAAAAAAAAAAAAAACCAAAATCAATGAGTCTAAGAACTGGTTCAATGAAATTTTAAGCAAGATAGACAAGTCCTTAGCTCAGTTAACCAAAGGAAAGAAAGCAAATTTAAATTTTAAAAAAATCAGAGATGAAAGGGAAAACATCACAATAGACACTAAAAATATCCAAAATATTGTAAGGGAATACTTTAAAATCTATATTCCATTAAATTTTGAAAATAGAGATGAATGAATTTCTAAAATCATGGACCCCACAAAAATTAAACCAAACAAAGATCAACAGCCTAAACAAATCCATAACAAATAAGGAAATTGAAACAGAGATAGAAAACCTCACTAAATAAAAACCCAGGCCCAGATTGTTTCATAGCAGAATTCTACCAGACATTCAAAGAAAATCTACAACCAATACTTCTTAAATTATTCAAAAAGATAGAAACAGAGGGAAAAACCCCAAACCCCTTCTATGAAGCCAGTGTCACTCTAATACCAAAACCAGGTAAAGATACAACAACAACAAAAAAAAATATATAGACTCATATCCTTAATGGACATAAATGAAAACATACTCAACAAAATACTTGCAAATCACACACAGACACAAATCAAAAAGATCATCCATAAGGATCAAGTTGGCATTATCCCAGTGATGCAGGGATGGTTCAATATATGTATGTCAATAAATGTAATAAAACACATAAATGGAATTAAAGACAAAAGCCACATGGTCATCTCAATATATGCAGAAAAGGCCTTTGAAAAAATCCAACATGCATTCACCTTAAAAGTCCTGGAAAAAATTGGTTTCGAGGGAACATACCTCAGCATGATTAAACCCATACAAAAACCCATAGCCAACATCATCCTAAATGGAGAAAAACTGGAAGCATTCCAATTAAAACCAGGAACCAGACAGGGCTGTCCATTATCTCCACTCCTTTTCAATATAGTTCTTGAAACTCTTGAAAGAGCAGTAAGACAAGAGAAGGAAATTAAAGGAGTACCAATTGGAAAAGAAGAGCTCAAATTATCTCTATTTGCAAATGATGTTATTATACATAAAAGATCCCAAAAATTCCACTAAAAAACTATTAGAAATGATTAATACTTTCAGTAAAGTGGCAGGTTATGAAATCATCTTACAAAAATCAGAAGCCTTCTAAATATCAAAAGCAAGAAATCAGAAAAAAAAAAATACTCAAGGAAACCCTTCCATTCTCAATAGCTTCAAAAAATACTTAGGAATAAAACCTCCCAAATACTTTTGACAATTTTAGCCTTTGGAACAGAGTATGTCACTAAGAGGCCCAAGGACATTCTGACTTTTAGCCAAGAAACTGGCTACTTTTCTTTGAGGTCTTTTTACCCTAACTGCCTATCCAATTCCAACTTCCTATTCTTATCACACCATCCTCTGATGAGGTAACCCAACTTGCGGATAGATAATTGGGATGCAGACCACTCTGGCTTCTTCCGTGCCACAGGGTGAGGCCACTGGGGTACCCCTTCAGTCATGCTATCCAAGAGTTATGCAAAGACTCCCAAATTGCAAAACTCATTTCTAGGGGGAAAAGAAAGTCCTTGACTGGTGAATAGGAGATGTGAAGGAGAAGTAAAGGCAAGACTAATTAGCATTACATGCTCTAGCCAGGGAACTAGTAAAAAGTCAGAACAGGACAATTTTCAAGTGTTCATATGAGAGTCCATTGTAATTTTTTGACAAGGGCTTCCAAAGCATCCCTCTATTTGGTTCCTCCTCATTTTTCCTTTGTCGGCCAAGGCTGGACACAAGAGGGATGGATTCAAGACTTGCTTTTAGGTATTTTGATAGCTGTTGGAGTGGTTAGAATTAGTGTCAGTTCCCCTCAAAGGCTTCTAGATAGGGGGCGAAAACAAATTTATCCATCATTTTAGAACAATAGGTGGTTGTCTCCTTTAAGGTGGGCACTATAGTACTGGAGACCAAGATTTGAAGTCATATCTGAACAGCAATTTCTGATTAGGAACAAAATCGTCAATGAGAAATAAATGTCTAAATAAATTTTATATGGACTTAAGCCTGATGTTTGGGGAGTGTAATCCCTTGAACACTTAGAAATAAACTGATGACTTTACTCTTTGGTTATACTTTTCTTTTGGGTGTTTAAGACCATACAGTTGGCCGAAACATCTCAAAATGTGTTCAACATCATTAGTAACTAGGGAAATGCAAATTAAATACACCCTAAAGTATCACCTTATCCCAATCAGACTGGCTAGGATCAAGAGAAAAAATGATACCAAATGCTGGCAAGGATGTGGAGAAAGAGGAACGTGCATTCGCTGCTGGTAGGATTACAAACTCATGCAACCTCTGTGGAAAACAGTGTGGGAAACTCTTAAAAAAATAAGAATGGACCTACCATTTGACCCGGTTATACCACTCCTTGGCATATACCCAAAGAACTCATCCTATTGTACAGACACTTGTACAACCATGTTTGTTGCTGTTCTTTACATAATAACTAAGAGATGGAAGCAACCTAAGTGCCCCTCAACTGACAAGTGATTAACAAAAATGTGGTATATTTACACAATGGAGTTCTCTTCAGCAGTAAAGAAAGATGAAATAATGAAATTTGCAGGTAAATGGGATAGATGTAGAAACTGTTATACTAAGTGAAGTAACACAGACTCAGAATGACAAATGACATATGTTCTCCCTCATGTGTAGATCCTAGCACCAAATCCTTTTAAATTCCATGTCCTATTAATAAGATGATGCTGTTCAGCAGTCTCTTCTGCATGATATAACTACCATCATCACAACTTCAGCTGTGTCTAATTGCTAAACATTGTCACAACTGGGCTTGTTGATGGTTGTGCTCATTCATTAAAAGAGGGCCAAGCAGGGTCATTAGATCTTCACCAGAATATCCAGCCACTCTTCCCAGCCAACTATATGTAATTTGGCCCTAATCACACATGGTCTCCTGGATTTGGGGAGGGCTAAAGTATACAATCTGGGGAAGGCTAGGAAGAGAAAGTATGACCCATGCTGGGTAAAAGGCTTTCCAGTGTGCATACCCTCGGGTCATACATACATATCAGCAAACCTTCAGTTGTCTTGGTAAGTACACTCAGTGAATTCATTTGTTCCCCAGTAAAACTTTAATCAAACATTGGCTTGACACTAGAACCTTAAAATAGAGTAAGTATTATTTAGTATCCCCAGGAAAAAAATTCTCACAACAGATGAAAAAATTTATTTGTTGATGCTATTATGTCTCATAATTATTAAAAAAAGAAAAAGAAAATGAGAATGTAGAAGATGTCAAAAGGATATGGGAATGAAGATATTTTCAAAATAGAAAGAAAAAATGAGAAAGCCTAAGCAAGTGATGAAGGTCCGTGTAGGTTTGTTATGATACATAAAGGTTGAGACAAAAATAATATACACATAATCTTAAAGTTCCTAAGGTCATATTTTAGTAAACTAGTTTAAGGAAGTCAAGGTTTATCTGAGAATATTTGGTTTTCTTACTCAAGCTTTATCTACATAGCACATGGTAATTAAATGTACCAGACTGATGGAAGTAAACTTATTGGATATTTAACAACCATAGTAGAAAGCATATACTAATGTAGTCAGATGGGCTTAAAGGACAGTTTTTGCCCCTTTCCCTCCATGGTCTACTAAGTTCCAGGGAACTAGGGAATATCTCCCAAAATGTCCTGTAACTGTGGTGAGTCACTTGTCCTCTTGTTCAGGGAGGCCATGGTGACCCCATGAGATGGACCTGAACCAGTGTCCAGTCTACAAAGCGGAGAGTCAACTCAGAGGAAACATCTCATCCATGCTTCCAAGTAGAGCCAGACATGATAGAGAAGGACCATTGACTTACCTTCATATAGATCGAACTCATAAAAGAAAGGAGCCAGGGGCTCCTCCCAAGCCCATGCAACTCCTGAGAAACAGTTCCTCAAATGACCTTAAGTGTAAAAGTAAAAAATATATATATTTTTTAAAAAGATTTGTTTTATACTAGAAGTTTTCTTTCTAAGCACACTTAGAACTAAACAAAGGATAGAATTGAGAGCAAGAAAACAAATCATCACATTACTATTATCAAAGGAGCAAAGGCTGTGCTTTAGGAGAAGAATGTATCTCTGGAACCCCTGAACCCTACAACATGTGACAGAATTTCTACTATTCCAGTAGTTGGCTAGCTATACAATGAGAGAAAGAAAGAAAGAAAGAAAGAAAGAAAGAAAGAAAGAAAGAAAGAAAGAAAGAAAGAAAGAAAGAAAGAAAGAGAAAACTGCTGAATTTCTGATGTGAACAATGACCATGGTCAATTTTGACCACATTGTTGACTTCACAATTATCTAAATATCTGATGTGAACATTTCCTTTGGTCAGTTTTCATCACTTTTTTGACCTCACTATTATCTTGCTTTCCTGTGGCTTTCAGTTTCTTGATATTGACATCATAATCTTATTTACATAAAGGTAGAATGATGTAAATATGAAAATGAATATAAATAGAATAAGGGGACGCTATATGAAAAGATGGTTATGTTTCCTGCAGATCTCATCACTTTGTTTTTAGGGTAGTATTTTATCATATGAAAAATTGTTTTTTTCATTCCATTGCCTTTATTATAGAGTGAAATTAAAAATAAATTAAGAATTTAGTCCAAGCTACAATGACTAAACAGCAACTACATCATTTAGTTCTGCCTGTACATCAGGTATAATTGTTTTACTTGTGAGCTTTTACTTGTCAGGAAAAACAAAATATCATTTCAAATACTTACACATTGATTTGTGCTTAAGATATTTATGAAATAAATGCTTACTTTTGGGGGTATATACGGCAGTTTAGAGACAATTGTTTTAGCAAGAAAAATATTGTACTAGAACAATTGATGATTGTGACGCATTTCAGTTTTTGCTGCCATTATTTTTTGAGGGATTACATGAACCCACACTTCTATTTAGTCAGTTTTCTTATATCATTCAAATGCTGATTATCATTCCTGATTATCAGCATGAAAACCCACATTCTACATGCTTATTCTCATTCTGAATGAGTCAATGGGATGACAGGCAATCAGGAATATTTCCTACTATCAGAATTCTGGCAAAGGAGACACGATCTGTCAGTGGGGCTGTAGATATGACTCTCTCAATAATCCATGGCACTTGTGTTTCCCCCATCTGAGACTATTATACAGCTTTGGATGACAGCCACTTCAACTTCATCACCTCATCCACAGGGACAGAAACTCATAACTGGCTTCTAACACAGAGTCTTCGTGGGAAAGGTAATAACTGAGCCAGTCAGTAGAGGAGGGATTTCAGCACTGCAGCAATGAACATGAAAGTTTGGGAAAAGGGGTTTGACGTGAAACATGACAAAAGTCCAGAAGGGCAGCTCCTTAAGTGGTAAAGGCAGGGACAAAGTGGACTTCTTTGAAAGCCTTGCTTTGAATAGTTTGAAAATTGTGCTATTTATTCTAAAAGCTGTGGCTATTCATTGAAAACTGTTCTAACCAACTTCCAGGTACATTTTCCATACTCATGAACACACATAATGTCCATAACTGAAAAGAATACTCTCCTGAAGTTGCACCTCCCAGCATCAAAAACACACATTCATTAATTTTACCCCTTAGCATTATACTTTAATGGCCTATAGACAAAAGCTGGAGGAGTACTAGATGTGATTTGTACCAGTCATGGGAACTCATCATTACAGCAGTTGGGAAAAAGTTGTTAAACATGGAAAGTGTTTCTTTTATTACTGGTTTCAGTTAGTATACAGAGTATTAGGTTTTGTGATAGCATTTTCGTACATATTTCTGTCCTAGTTTGTTCTCTATTGCTGTGACAAAATACCCTCACCAAAACCAGCTTGGGGAGGAAAGGGTTCATTCAGCTTACATCTCCTGGGTCACAGTTCATCAGGGAGCCCAAGGTAAGGAACTCAGGGCAGGAACCTGGATGTAGGAGCTGGAGCACAGGCCATGGAGGAGCACTGCTTACTGGCTTCCTCCCCTGGTCCTTGCTCAGCCTGCTTTCTTATGCATCACAGGCCCACCTGCCCAGGGGTGGCACCATCCACACTGGGCTGGGCCCTCCTACATCACTCATTAATCAGGAAAAGAAAATTCCCCAATTAAGGCTCCCTCAACCCAGGGGTATCAAGTCGACACTAAAGCTATCCATCATGTACATATACAACATTATACTGATTTCTAACATATCCCCTCAGTGTCCTACCCTACCTACTTCCTTTTCTTTTGCTGGAAGCCTTCTTACCACTAAACAATGATCGCCCCTGATTCATGTCACATATATGCCATCATTCTACTTAGTTCACGCTCCTCATACTTCATCTACCCTCCTCACAATCACCTTTTACTTTCACTTCTTACATTTGGTTATGTAGATAGATAAATAGATGATAGAGAAATAGGGGAATAGATAGATGTATAGATATAGGGACGCCTTACTCTATATAAATTTAAAATTGAATTGCAATTTGAGACAAGATGTATTTCTCTTTCTTAATCTGGATTATTTTGCTAGCATAATGATCTCCAGTTATTAATTTTCCCTCAGCTGTCCTAATTTCATTTTTCTTTCTGGTTAAATAATATTTATTGTGTATATTTATAACATTTTCTTTAGCCAAAATTGCAAGAACTATTAAAAGTAAAATTATCTAAAGTTATAATTAAGTGAATTATATAGAACAAAGATAATAGGCAAATGATTGGGAGAATTGTTCAGTGGGTACAATTGCATGCCGTGGAAACAATAATGCCCAGAGTTCAGATTCCCTATAACCTACCAAAAAGCCAGATTTGGTAGGAAAATATTTATACCTCCCTGTGGGAAGGTAGGGGGCTAAACCAAGAGAATCTCAAGAAGCTCATGGACCAGTGAGGCAGGGACACTCAGAAGTGAACAGACACTGTCTCAAGCAAGGTGGAAAGGTGGGGATGGACATCTGATAGTTGTCTTTTGATGTCCACAAATAAGACATGTAACACTAGGATGCTTTCCCCCACCCCCACACAAGAATACACATATCCATACACACATACAGATACTCACGCACATCATACAAACACATTGATATCATATAATTTATATATATCATATCTACTATGTAATATATATCACTCATGTATACTTAAAATATAAAACAAAGGGTCAGCCAGCCCGGTTTACATAGTGAGCTCCAGACCAGCTGGGGTTATAGGGAGACCCTGTCTCAAAAACATCAAATAAAGTAGGAGGGGCTGGAAAGATTGCTCAGCAGTTAGGAACACTGACTGCTCTTGCAGAGGACCTGGGTTCGATTCCCAGCATCATCATGATGACTAAAAACTGTCCATAACTCCAGTTCCAGAGGATCAGACAACCTCTTCTGACCTCCATGGGCATTGCACAGCACAGTTGCAGGTATACACATGCAGGCAATGCACTCAGGAACAGAAAATAAAATTAATAAATAAAAATATAAAATATACAGCAAGTATCTTTTTAAATATGTTCACTACCTTTGCTGTTAACTAGAATCTGGAAATACATGTATGTCTGTCAGATGACAATTGCTCAATGAGGACTTCTTTGCTTCTTTTAGCAACATGGACTAGATAACACACACTGGCATGCTTGAAGATTTAAATTAGCCAGATTGTAATATTTACACCACAGAGTCTGCAAATGTCACAAACCCAGGTTCCAGCTAAGTGACAAGAACTGGGTCTTGAGGATGTGTCAGCATTCCTTAGAATTTAGTTTTGTATCTTCGCATCAGATATTCACTTTTCAAAGCCATGTACTGGGTCTTGCCACTTGCCACTCCTACTGAAATGCAATGTGATGCCCTTTTACATGCCATTACAGATAAGCAAGGCTTTGCATAGGATTCTCAAGAGCTTATTATGATTGATAACCAGCTCTATCTGCCTATTGTAGCTCCAACCTACTTTAACTCATGTATCATTAACTCAACCTTAAAATTTTAAAGTAAAATATAAATGTAAAAGGTATTAAATAGAAAATAAATACAAATTTAAAGTAGAAATGCTAAAATGAATGTGCTTTTCCAGTGCTCCTTCATCGACATGCATCCACTTCCATAACCTTTGCATTTCATATGTGTGAGGAGCAGGCTGTGTGATAGCCATGTAAGAAATAATGACTCGAAATGGAAAAGAAAGAGAACTAGTCACCCTGGATTAGCAGACTGTGTTGTGGAAAACAGATTTTCACTTCATAATAAGAGCGCTGGAGATTCGGAGTAGTGAAAGTGAGGCAGTTTCTTTTGTAAACTTCCGAAGTCTGGTGTCAGCCTAGCATGGTAGGTGAGCTTTGCTGATTTTGAGTGCAGAGAACAGTTTATAAACCTGAAGTGCACAAAAACTCAATAAAAAATACATAAAAATCCCTAACATAGTACCTGTGCTGGATAGCTTTAGTGTCAACTTGACACACCTGGGTGAGGGAGCCTCAATTGGGGAATTGCCTTCATTGGACTTGCCTGTGGCCATGTCCATGGGGCACCTTCTTGATTGCTGAGTGATGTGGGAGGGCCCAGCCGACTGTGAGTGATACCACCCCTGGGCAGGTGGGCCTGTGTTGCATAAGAAAGCAGGCTGAGCAGGGGCCAGGGGAGGAAGCCAGTAAGCAGTGCTCCTCCATGGCCTGTGCTCCAGCTCCTGCCTCCAGGTTCCTGCCCTGAGTTCCTACCTTGGGCTCCCTGATGAACTGTGACCTGGAGATGTAAGACAAATAAATCCTTTCCTGCTCAAGTTGGTATTGGTCAGCATGTTTTGTCACAGTAATGGAAAAGCAAACTAGGACAGAAATTGGTACCAGGAGTCAGGTATTGCTGTGACAGACCTGACCTTGGTGTTTTGGGGAGGTTTGTGGAAGTGTTCTGAACTTTGGGCTGGAAAAGCCATTGAGTGCTCAGAGTTTGTTGCTGTGGAGCTTGGAACATATGTTGAAAGAGTTGTGGATGATGGAAGCCTGGCTTTTAAAGCTTCAAAGGGAATCAGAGACTATCAGGGCTGTTAGTATGAGATTTTGGATTGAGAATCTGTGGATTCTGGTTGGCTGGGGCTGAAGAATCAGCTGTGATTAAGAAGAGACTAGAACTTGAAGCAAAACCTTTGCTTTAATGGGACAATTGATTCTGGTTAGCTATGGATGAAAAATCAGCTGTAAGTAACAAAAGACCAGCATCACTGAGGTGAAATCTTCTGGGATGTATTTCCTCAGGGTCAGCACACAGAGGGGACTCGAGCTTCCATCTCAAGCTAGGAGCAAGACATGGTAATGTCTCCTGTATGGTTCTGTTGTTGAAAGCATGAATGGGTCACAGAGAACAGCTGAAGCTTGGCACTCTGAGAGGCCAGGAAAGGCCATAAGTGAAAGTGCAGCTTCAGTTGCAGTGAAGACCCCAGAATTGAGGGAGTCATGGAGAGAATCTGAGGCTTTGCACCACAAGAGGCAAGAAGAAGCCATTGGTGAAGATGTAGCCTCAGTTTCGGTGGAGATCCCAGCTTTTTGGAGATGCCGGGACCATGGGACGACCACCAAGGACAGCAGTAGGCATTGAATGGAGCTGGCCTGGGTCTGCGAGATATAGGTGTGGAATGAAGCTGGCCTGGGTCTGCGGGATGAGTTGTGTGTGCTGGGGACAGCAGAGTCAGAGATGTGGTGCTGCCAGAACCCTTTGGACCCCAGAAGATTGTGAGTGAATCCCAGATCCCAGAAGTCCAGCCTTGAGCTACTTTGCTGGACTTTGGTTTTGCTTAGGTGTGCCTGATTCTTCCCTTTGAAATAAGAATTTCTTTTGGATTACTGAAGCCCACCCACACTTAAGAGACTTTTAAAAGAGATTATGGATTTTTAAGTATTTGGATTTTTTAAGGACTGTGGGGCTTTTAAGGTTGTACTGTCTTATGTTGTGATATTAATGTTAACATATCTCAGGGACAAGAATTGAAAAGGTTATGGTTTAATAGTGATGTGTTTGTGTATCAAGTTGACAAAGGGCCAATTGTGCTGGATAGTTGTAGTGTCAACTTGACATACCTGCATTGAGGGAGCCTCAATTGGGGAATTGCTTCCATAGGACTGGCCTATGGCCATGTCCGCGGGGCACCTTCTTGATTGTTGAGTGATGTGGGAGGGCACAGCCCACTGTGGATGGTGTCACCCCTGGGCAGGTGGGCCTATGTTGCATAAGAAAGCAGGCTGAGCAGGGGCCAGGGGAGCAAGTCAGTAAGCAGAATTCCTCCATGGCCCCCTCATTCCTCAAGAGACCCCTCCCCCATCCATGCTGGAAGGTTGACTGGCTTGATCATGTTCAGGTATTCTGGGACAACCATTACTGTGGGGGTCTCTCCCTCCCCTCATGGGTCATTGGCCACCAGTCCACGAGGACAAAGGGAGCAGAAGCGACAAATGGGGTCAGGACAGCCAGTGAGCATGACGGAAGAAAGCCCTTCCAGGGAGGCAGATTCAGTGATACAGCTCCGTTTATTCAGTGGGGGTCAGGGAAAATATAGTGTGGAGGCAGCACCCAAAGCTTCAGCTGATAGGTGCTCATAGTATGCTTTATTTACATGTGGTAGGGGGAGCCTATCATCTGGCTATAGGGCAATGCCTAATTATCATATTGAAAAAACCTGGGGGTAGTTTTATTGCCGGTAACTATGCCAAAGGTCATGTTCTGAATAAGGTCAGGCATCCATGCTTGGAGGCACTTTCAGGTAAGTCACGCAGGAAGCCCCTGCTGAGAAAGGAGCCTACCTTAACAGCAGGGTTCCCCAACATATCACTACTGTGAATTCATGACAGCATCATCAATATCATCATAAACATCACTTGCTTGATTGATTAGGACACAAAGTATTTTATATAATGCCAGGGCTAGAGGCACATTTTTCTATTCAAATAATTTTCAAATTTCTTAGATTTTGAATATGTACACTGTATATATATATAT
>NW_008353490.1:2042071-2054248 GCF_000622305.1 Nannospalax galili
GTATATATATATATTCCTATGACAGCTGAAGCATTATATCATGTTTGCTAGAAAGTTTCTACATTCAACCCGAAGAGATGACAAACATTTAAAATATGTTTTCTGTTAGACCAAATGTTTTATGTACAAAAATCAGTAAGGTAAAAAAAGCAATGGTGGCCATCTTCCAGCTCTGGGACTAAACCAGGATCACACAACTAGAGAGCTCCTTACTAGCAGAGAAAGTTAAATAAAAACCTTCCACTCCTTCACCATCCCCCCATGTTGGGATTAGGCCTCGAGTGCACTGCTCATAGGCTTTGTTTACCCTACCTAACTAGTCAGAGCTCACTACTCCATTCCATCTTCTAGCTTCAGACTAGGCCGGGTTGTGCTGCTGGAGAGCTTATAACTAGGCTTAGAAAGCTCTGCTCTGCTCCTAGTCCAGACTAGCCTGGTGAGTACTGAGAATCAGTCCACCCCCCCTCTCTCCCAGCCATCTCCACAGTAACAACTCTATCTTTGATTATACACCTTCACCAGCTTGGAATCATCCCTTTCCTCTAATAAAAAAATCAAAAACGAGAACTGGAAACACAGACCAACTAACTGTTCATACCTGACCAGAAAGCAATCAAGCTACAACAATAAAAAGAGAACCAAACTTCCACTCGACCAAGGTAGGCTAGAATTTCATTTCAGACACATAACCAACAAAAGAAGTCTGTAAGCCCAGGTCACATTGAAAAAAACATAAATAATATGAAAGGCCAAGATAATATGTTGTCACCAAAACTTGTAAGTCTTATAGAAGTGTTCTAAAATGAGAACAACCCAGAGGAACCCCAGGATGCAGAATATAAAAGAATAATCATAAACATGATCAAAAATTTCAAGTTTAAAGAACACAAAAACAACTCAAAGAATTCAAAGAGGACAGGAATAAAGTCTTGATTGAAGTTCAATAAAATACAAATGTACAGCAGAGTGAAATGACAAGAGAGTTCACTGAAAGTTCACTAAACTGGACAAAGTCCATTTATAACTTTATTTGCGACAATTTATTATTTTTTTTCTAGTAACTGAAGAGAGCTTTTCACATTATTCTCTTTTCCTGTTAGAATGACAAGATTATAATAAACACATCAGTGCTTTTCGATATCTAAACCTAATCTAGTGTAAATGATCTGATTTAAGGATTCATGTTCAGTTTCTTGCTTATCACAGTTCAACAGAACTGAGTGCTGTATTTTATAGAAATTTGCATGAGGTTGTTGTTAAAACGTTGATAGCTAAAAATTCTCCATGGGCAAACATTATGAAATAGTGACCCTACCACCCTCACTTCATGTCAGATGTTAAATGTTTACCAGTGCACCTTGAAAATATATTTTGAAGGAAAATATGCAAATGCAAAAAATTATGTTTTACAAGATCTATACCATAATGTGTTCTAAATCTCTTAGGCCAGACACAATTAAGAAATGGGTATCTATATATCAGTTTGTTCCATCTTATTATGTTAGCTTCATTAAAAGTTAAACAGGTGGGGCTGGAGAAGTGGTTCAGCAATTAAGAGCACAGGCTTCTCTTGTAGAGGACTGAGTTCGGTTCCCAGAACCCATATGGTGGCTAACAACAGTCTGTAACTCCAGTTCCAGGGGATCTGACACCCTCTTCCGACCTCCACAGTCATTGCACAACATGAATGCTCTTACCTACATGCAGACTATACACTAATACACATAAAATGAAAATAATAAATATATTTTAAGAGTTAGACAAGTATTTGCACACTTATTAGACATTTATTTAGGAATTAAAAATTATTAGAATTATTTCTTATTTAAATTATGTTTTAATGCAAATGGCTGGGAAATATTTTATTGATTCTTTGAGGATTTCAGCCACTATATTTTGTACATTTCATACAACAGCTCTTTTCTAAAAAATATTTAATTTATTATTTTTATATTTTGTGTACGAGTGTATTGTCTGCATGTTTGTAAGTGCACCCATGTCGTGCAATGCTTGTAGAAGTCAGAGGAAGACATCAGATCTCCTGGAACTGGAGTTATTGATGGTTGTTAGCTCCCATGTGGGTGCTGGGAATTGAAAGTTCTGAGCCACCTCTCCAGCTGCTCATAGATTTCTTAACTTTATTCTCTAAAACTTACACAGTTGTGGCCTTCTCTGTGCACCTCACTCTGTTGTATAAGGAAGCTTTACTGGTGAGAGCTAGAGATGCACTAGTATTCCCTCCAACCCTTGTTCTGCTATGTTCTATGAGCCTTAGGTGAAGTTCTACTATAGATTGTCCCTTAGGGCTGGGCATCTCTCAGACATATATTCTCTGTGTGTGATTGGTTGTGGGACTCTGTATCAGCCTCCATCTGTTGCAAAAGAAGCACCTATGATGAGTGGTACATAGTATACTTGTCTGTAAATATAAGGATTCATATTTAGCATATGGTAAGAAATTTCATCTGTCTAGGGATATAACAGACATAGGGTTTTCTCTAGGATCTTAACCTCTCCTGTCACATATATTTAACTATAATTACAGTTCCAATAATGAGTTCAGTTCCCTCCCATAGAGGACTTTAAGTCTAATTAGGTAGCTACCACCACCACACCACAGATAACAGTGCCACTACTGCACTAATAGAGGTAGTTTGCTGTGCCAGACATTAAGGTTGTCAGGCTTTAGGGCTTGGTTGGACCTTTAATTGATTTTCTCCCTTAACAGCTTACATAGTATCCACTAGCACTATGAAAGCTAGTCTTCAGGGAAAAGTCTTCCAGGTTAGTTTCTGTTTCTTTACTCCAAGTCCTGGGTCTGATGTTTGTACTGTCTTCAGTAGTACGGTCTTATCTTTGAGTTCTGGGAGATAACTAAAGGCTCAACAATTGCCTGTGTTATTTTGGGAGTCTCTTTTACTACTATGACCAGCCTCTTAAAGGGAGGTCTCTACTGTCTGGCACAGTGCTCCTTGCCATACATCTCCTTGGTATACATACACATGCACTAATTTTATAGACACCATATGTGCACTTCTCAGGGAGTTCCAGAGTCAACTCATTTCCCTGTGACTTCCCATGCCTCCCAAGCTCCATCCATCTCTCTTCTCTCTCCCTAGTCCAACCTGACCTCCTCCCTCCCTAGTACAAGTGCTCCCATTATCCCTGACCCTCACAACACCTGCCTTCCACCACTCTCCCTCTCCTGACTTCCCTCTTCCCCCACCCCCATGGATCCCTGCATGTCCCTTTCTCCCCCCTCCCAGCCAGATACTTGCACTTTTCCTACCTCTCCCCTCCCTGGTAACATCTGTTCCCTAATATGCCCCTCTTTGGGGCTCTTTCTTTCTCTTTACCTCCATGTTTTCTTTCCATTTTCCTCCCTCCTTGCTATTACATCTATATATATAGTCACGTATGAGGGAACTGGTGCTACCATCTGCAAATGAAGGAGAACTTATGTCACTTGCTTTTCTGAGTGTTGATTCTTTACTTAGTATAACAGTCTTTAGTTCCATAGATTTACCAGGGTCATAGGAGGGCTGGCCTATGTCAGGCAAACCAGGAACCCAGAGGAACATGGGGGTAAAGACTACCTGTGGAGGATCTTAACAAACTAAACTGGAGGCTTTAGCTTTTCTAGGTTAGGAACCTAGTTCATAAATCTGAGGCAGAGGATTTGGAGGGAGCCTGAGCCCAAGGCTAGCATGGGGATGGAGGTGGGGGGATGGGGGAACAGGGGGACGTGGGATAGGGTAGATTGCTAGAAATTATTTTCTAATACTGATAATAACTATAATATGCTAGGGAGAAAGATCAGATGATAAACTGCTTATACCTCAAACAGAAGGACCTGAGTACTAATTTCAAGAACCCAGTTTAAAATGTTGGGTGTACCAGGTGTGATGATTCATGCATTTAATCCCAGAATTTGAGACAGAGGCAGAGGCAGAGGCAGGTGGATCTCTCTGCAATAGAGGCCAACCTGGTCTACATAGAGTTCTAGGCCAGCTGGCAGGGACATCCCATCTCAAGAAAAAAATTAAAAGCTGGGGATGGTGGTCAGTATATGCCTTTAACCCAGCACTAATGGGGTGGATAAAGGAGTCCTTGAAGCTAGGCCAGTCAACCTAGCTGAACTGAGGAGCCTTAGGTTCAGTGAGAAACTCTTGTCTCAAAAACTAAAGTAGACAGCATGAAATTGAGGGAAAAGACCCAATGTTGACATCAGACTTCACACACACACACACACACACACACACACACACACAAACCATAGTGGTTTAAAAGATGTCTTCATAGGCTCAAGTATCTGAACACTTGGTCCCCAGCAGGTGGCACTATTTGGGGAGGTCTAAGAGATGCGACTTTGCTGGAGGAAGTATGTCACTGAGGATGGGCTTTGAGAGTTCATGAACTGGCCCCCCTTCCTGCTTTCTCTCTCTGCTTCCTGTTTGCTGTTGAATATGTGTGCTCTCAGCTGCTTGAGCTGTCATGTCTGCCTTCTACCTTGTCAAGCCCGTATTATGGAAACTTTCCCTCTGGAACTGTAATCTAAAATAAGCTCTTTCTTCCCTAAGTCACTCTAGGTCCCAGTGTTCTGTCACAGCAACAAAAAACCTAATACACACATAGACATGCATCCAAAAATTGTTGATTTTTTTTTTCCTTTTAGCTTCCTACAAAGTCCAACAGTAAATAATAACCCAAAGCATACTGCTTTCTTTCCCCTTATAAAATGGGATGGTCCCCCAGAGTGGCTCCAAAATCTCTTCTCAAACAAGCATGCTGTCTTCTAGGCTCATGTGCTCACCCTTCTTTCCCTCTTTGTTGCCTTACAGTAACATTTGCTTTCATTTGGCAGCATGCTTAAATGTCCAGTTACCTTAGGCTACACAGTTGCCTGCACAGTGGTTCTCTGAGATCCCCAGCATCATGTGAAATGCAAATACCAGGCCCTGTGCCAGACCAACTAATTCAGAAATGCTGGAGTCAGATCCAACAGTCTGTCCTGCAGAGTCTCCAGGAGGGTCTGATCTGTGTCCATTTCCAGCATTAATGCTTTGACTATAGAGTTTTTTAAAAGACACAAACTCTGTTTGGATTATGTATGTCTAGACCTAATTCCCTGCAGAGCCCGTGGAAAATAATGAGCATGAATTAAAAGAAAAAAAAAATCAAATGAATATGTTAATTAGCCCTTAAAAATCTCATAATTCTAAATTTTTTATTAAACCTCTGTAAATTTATATTGTGTTTCTGAGACAATTCTCCAGAAATATTTATGCTGCAGACTACACTAGAGGCCATAGCTAGTCTAGGTTAGGATCCTAGTCCAGAGATCTGAGGCGGAGGATTTAGAGAGGGTCTGGGCCAAAGGATGGCAAAGGGATGGAAGTGGGGGAGGATACGGAGGGACAGGGAGACAGGGAGTGGGCTAGATTGCAAGAAATTAGTTTTGAATGCTGATAATATCTATAATATGCTGTAGAGAAAGATCAATTGATAAACTGCTTATACTTCAAGCAGAAGGACCAGAGTATTAATATCAAGAACCCAGGTTCAAAAGTTGGGTGTGCTGGGTGTGATGATGTAGATTAATTCTCTCATTCTTTGTTTTTTCAAGTTCTCATTTTCTCTGAAAAAATGGTAGAAACACCAATCAGTGTTTAACAAAGTGCTTCAAGATGCTTGTGTGAAAATACTGAGTCAAGGAAAGCACAATGATGTTATTTTTATACTGATCCTGTTGAAAAAGGAATATTTAGGATGGTGTGCTTCATCTTCTCCTCAAAACCCTACAGCAGACTCTTCCTAAAAGAATGATGGAAAAGTAGCAAAAAGAATTGAGTGTGGTATCCAGATTGAAAGAGTGAGGGAAAAGACCTCAAAAAGCTTAATGAAAGAAGACATATCTAGCAGTAGCTTTAATCTTGGAAATTTCCAAAACAGCTTCCACACAGTGTCAGCATGCCACAGGTGCTCACCACATGAATAGGTGAGCAGAATAAAGGGGCTGTCAGGCTGTGATGAATTCTTGTCCATAATGCATTCCTCCCAAGGTGCCCTTCTGCAACTGGTGTCTATCTTAGTGTGTGTGATTTTACCTGACACCTCTCAAGAACACAAAGGAATTCACAGACTCAGATGACATTGGAAGATCATCAACAATCTAAATGAGGCAAAGGTGGTGGCTTAGCACTAAGCTGTTTCCTATTTGGGAAATCCGTGTGTTTAACATGAAATAAATAGGTTCTGTGTTATTTTTCTGAAATGGAAGGTGTACTTATAGTTAGTTAATTTCAATTGTTGGGACTAATGTTTTTAATCTAAAATCTTGCAGGCTGGTTGGCTCGCATCTCTGATCCCAGATCATGAGATGTTGAGGCAGGATGATTATTAAGAATTTGAGGCCCAAAGTGGGATCCTATCTCAAAATACCAGAAAACATATCTAAAACACAGCGAGAAATGGAGAGATTAATCAATTCACACAAAGTGATATTATAATAGAAAAATGGAGGTTGCGCTAACTTTATATGTAGTAAAATTGTTACGAAACATGCATGAATTAGGTACTTATATTTCTAAGGTTCACGAAAGGAAATTAAACTAGAGTTTCTTTATTTTGTGTATTGTGAATGTCAGAAGAAACTTAAAAAGTAACATGTGGACTGTTGCTGGGATTATAAAGGTGCTGTGTCTTTGCAGAGTACTAAAAACATACATGTTCATTGCTAATACAATGAATTGAAAATAATTATTTCTGAATTTTGTAACACAGTAAGAATGTTATTTTGTTTTTCTAGGAAAAATAAGAGATTATTAATATCAAGAAATAGTGATGGGAAATTTCACATAAGACTATAAGAAAATGTCTTGAAAATTAACACAGTTCCAGAAGGGAATACTTGGGAATTACAAATATATTGCTATATAAGTTTTCTCTCACTGTCATGGCAAATTGATATCATATAACACATTCATATAGCATGTTTGCTATCTTTCACTCTAAAGGGGAGAGTCCATAATATATCTCCCTGGGCCAAACTCCAGCCTGGTCAGGGGGCTTACTCAATCCTCTCTGTAGACTCTGAGGAAGAATCAGTACTTCCCATTCCCACCATCCTAGAATAAACTACACTCTTTGCTTCCTGACCCTACCTCCATTGTCCATTTGGTTTCTTCTGATGCCAACATATCACCACAACTTTAATATAGTAGGAAATATTTCTAAATTCTCATCCCACTATTAGTCTCTCATTCAACCAGAGCAATCATTTGATACCCATTCACCAAGAATCCACAATTTCTGAGGCCCTACTTTAAGTCAGTAGTTCTCTTTTTCTAAACCAAAAAAAAAAAAAAAGAAAGAAAGAAAAAGAAAAAGATACTCTGGGATAGGATCTGGCGTATAAAACCTTTCATTGTGGATTCTAATCTACCTGCCAGTCATATATCTTCTCTACCTCACTCTTCATCAAAACACTGTAATCTTAAACTCTTCTGCCCCTGCTGTTCACTTCCTCCTCATACTCACTCCACTGGCCCTGCCATTGAAGTCTCTGCACTTGGTCAATCTAACTCATAAACAAATGCTAATACTATCTGCCTTTACTGAAAGTCACTTCTCTTCTACACAGCTTGAACAGATATTCTCCAGTTTTTAAATCTGTCAGTGACAGTGGGGTACAGGAACTCGAGACATGGCTCCACACTGCTGACTGCAGGTGCTCTGGGAGTTCTTTACAGAGATCTTCCTTCAAATGAAGCTGAAATTCTTGACTTTGCCACAAAAAAGAATTGCAAAATGAACCAGCATGAAGCAGGATTGGAGCTTATAGAGAAGAGTTTTAAACATAAATTTAACCCTGAGGTTAATACAAAGGGAAGCATATGGGGAAAAGATAGTATACGTTCAAGCCTGGGTATAGGCACCTAAGGAAATCACACACAAAAATTTAACATTAGCTAGATGTACAATATTTTTAGTATCCAGTGTTGATTGCCTCAAGATATTTCTAGGGAACATTTTCTTTTTTATTCTTTGAAAGTTTCATAGTTATGTATGATTTATATTATACCTGTCCCATACTCTTTCGTTCTTCGTCCCTCTGGCACTCTCCCCAATAAATATCTCCTTTCCCAATTCAAGTCCTTTTCTTTTAAATAACTCAGAGCTCAGCTGTCCTTATGTGAATGGGTGTGGGCTTATCCACAGTGCATGGGACACCTGCCAATGGACACCCTCTAAGAAAAGTAACTTTTCCTCCCTTATCAACCATCAATTGCTAGTCGAACCTGAACTCTGGGCAGGGCCTCAGGAGCCCTTCTATCTCCATGCTGGAAATTTTAATTGGCTTTCTTATCCATGACATATGAAGGAAACCACAGTTTCTGTGAGTTCATGTGTGCAACAGCCATGTCATGCCAGAGGACAGCATTTGACAGCACTCTTCCCATCCTCTGGCTCTTATATTCTTTAGCTCTTTCTTCTGGAGTTTCTGTGAGCCTTATGGAGAATGGTTTGATATATATATATATATATATATATATGTATGTATTTATCCCATCTATAGCTGAGCATTCACAACCAGTTATTCACAGTTGTCTGAAGAATTAAGAGTCTCTATATTATCCAGTACCCACTGCAAAAATTACACAAGATTGAGAACAGTACAAATCAACAGATAAAAACATATAGATTTAGAAGGAAGTTTGACAACATGACCAATTAGCAAAACAAGATCCAAAGGTCTCCCCTTTGTCATTAGAGTAGGAAGGTTAAATGGGTTCTGAAATGGGAGGGCAGGGCACATGAGGGCTTATGGGTAGGGATACCTAACACTAAAGGCCTTTAGAAAAAAAAAGATATGAAAACTTAGCACTATAAAAACTTCTTAAAGTATGCACATATGCATTGTGAAAAAAAGATTTAAGATGGATATTGTCCCATCTACACGTCATAGATCACTAAAATAAAAATTAACCAAAACCTCAATGCCAGTGTCAGGAATGAACTCCCTTGCTCACTCGCCAGAACAGGATGATGAGACCCTGTTGCTAAAGACACTGCATGTATGAACTGTAGAACAAACAAGGTGAAATCAAGCTGGGGCTAATTTCAGCACCTCATTTCACCAGCTAGTGCTAAAGTGCTTGAAGGTGAAATAAATGTTACTTGAAAGAAAAATAATCATCAGCCTTACCCAGCTGTGAATCCTGTAAACTACACAAACTGGCCTTACAAGTTATGGCCACTTGTTCAACAGTAGTTCAAATATTATAAGAGTAACAAATCACTCTCTAATTACATTTTAGGTCAGCTTCTTTTAGGACGACTGTCGTACCAGACACTGGTATAAGGCTTAGGAACCTGAGGGTAGACAGGTCATAGGACATACAGGAGAACCTAATGCTAGTTTTCTACCAAATATGTATCATATTAAACTGACTCCTAATGATTTATTGCTATACCCATAGAATAATGCACTTCTCGATTCTCACCAGAGGAGTTTCCTTAAGCAGCACATGGTGATTAGCACAGAAACCCACAACTAACACATGTGCAGAGACAAAAAAAGACTGCAAAGTGCTTATCCCTGGATAGGACACCTATATCAAAGTTCTGAATCCTGTCTCAGGAATCATTGCAGAAGAGGGGTTCAGAAAGATCATAAGAGTCATAGGACATTAATGAACACTAGGAAACAGTTTTCCAGACAGTTTGGTCAGTTACTCTGAACCCACAGAAATGGTGACAGCAAGTACAAGTCCCATGCAAGCTCAAACCAGACAAAAATCCCAACATAGACATGGGGAAGTGGGTAAGAAACCCCAACCCAAACTAAGGAAATTTTGACAATGACTGCTGGTGAACAAAAGATAGTCTCTTTCAAGAATGGGACTCTTAATAAGTTAACCAGCCTCCAGTAGATGAATCCAAATTTGAGGAACCAAAGTAGACTCTATGTGCAGTATATGTACATGACATATATATATATATATATAACATATGTATATATAATGTTATATAATAGAGTACATTAAGTTGGGTAGGTGTAATGAGGAGAGTTATAGATGGGGAAGGAAATCTAAATACCATCGAATTATATTGTATGGATATCACAAAAAATCAGTTTAAAATTTTAATGAAAGTTTCCCACTTAATACCTATGGCTTCCCTAGCCTTGGGTTTTGACCATGTTTACAGTACCAGCATGAATCCCTCCTTTGGATCAAGTCTCAAATCTAATCAATAGATTCACTACCATAAACAGTCTTGCCACTCTTCCATCAGTGGGAACCTGTTGCCTTGCAGGTTGGTACTGCAACATGCAGGGTCCACTGCTGGGTAAGACCATTGATGCATTTCATCCCCCAGGAGCCTCAATAATACCCTCTAGAGCTATGAAGAGTAACCAAAAGAGATAAAATTTCCCTGTGAGGTGTTTTATTTAATAACCTATGTCCATTGGAAGCAACATTGTTCACTGTGTGGGGTACCTCTGTTCAAATTCCTTTTTTGTTATATTTCAATTTGCTTAAAAGGTAGTAGAGCTGGTAATAGTTCTTCACACAGCCTTAGTTTTCTTGAAGCAGTCTTATGCCCCCCTCCCCCTTTCTTTACTTCCCTGGCCCTTCCCCTGTTTAACCCTTTAGCTCCCACTGCTCTGTTTCCCCACATTCATGCATGTCACATGTGTTCTGCAATCCCCTCATATTATATCTTTTACTTGGATTGCAAGATGATAAGTTCCCATGTGGCTCCTTCCTGGCCATTTCTGGTTAACCCTCTCCTTATCTCTTCATTTTCTCATGGTCATCACTGCGCTGCCTACATGAACTCTTCTGTCCCAGGCTCTCCCCTCTCCATTTTCATTTCACCTGGATTCTACTGCCTCTCCTTCCAAATGGTTTCCCTATGGTTCATTTCGGATTTCCTGGTTTCCACATGGACTTTATGTTAAACACACATAACAAATTTTTGAATCTAAGATTAACATATGGTAAAGAACATGTAGCATTTGTCTTTCTGGTCCTGTGTTAACACAGTAAAATTTTTCAAGTTTCATCCATTTACCTAAAATATTATAAAGATACTTATATAGCTGATCA
The DNA here is from genome assembly GCF_000622305.1 of Nannospalax galili. Taxonomy (NCBI): domain Eukaryota; kingdom Metazoa; phylum Chordata; class Mammalia; order Rodentia; family Spalacidae; genus Nannospalax; species Nannospalax galili. The sequence continues at coordinate 2,053,189 of NW_008353490.1, forward strand.
ATATTACACTGAATAAATGTGCATTTTATTCCATTTATCAGGTGATTCTTATTTCTAGCTACTGTGACTATAAAAGCAATGAACAGGGACATGTGTGAGTCTCTGTAGTAGGATATGGAATCCTTTGGGTTTATTTACGCCCAGGAGTGGTATAATTGGGTAATATATTTTATCTTTTTCTAGTATTTTGAGAAATTTCTGGACTCATGTCTAGAATTACTGCACAAGTTTACTCTCAACAATAGTGTATAATGGTTTCCCTTTCCCCCCACCCATACCAACATTTGTAGTCATTTGAATTCTTGATGATGGCCATTCTTACTAGAGTGAGGTAGAGTCTTAAGGTAGTTTGAATTTGCATGTCTGTGTTAGTCATTTATATTTATTTACCATCCCCACTGCTAATTTTTTGGTAGATAAGACAATAGGGTGGTTCCTGGGAAGTTTTAGATAAGGTCATAAATATCATAAAAGGGACTGGAGATCTATCTTTTATTCTAAATAAGGTCATTGTCTCTAATGAGATTCCTAGAAAATTGCATGTTTATGATGAGAGAAGAGAAAGGCTATACTCAAAAGCCATGTATATTTAGAGCTTCAAACGTAGGACCCTAACATTCTTATTTGAAATGCATCTGTATAAAGGAATATTGTCTCTACATAGGAAAGTTTCGTTTTGTTTATTGTCCTGAAATCTTTGACTTTCAGGGGTGTGTGAGTGCTGAGTGACTGGAGTGATGGAATCTTGTCGCCTTCAAGATCTCAATTTCCCTTGTCTTTCTATCTTTCCTCTCAATGAAGTCTATAAATTATTGATAATAAAAAGTCATCAATCTTGTGGAATTTGCTATGGTTATTCTAAGTATTTTTTAAGGCTGGTTCTCTTAATTTTGTAAATGTTGTCTTGTACAATTTGAATAGCAGAAACAATGTCTTCCACATCGCTGGATTCACCATATCCCTCCACCTAGTCACTTTTCTACTGAATATGTTCCTGAAATTGGAGGACTAATACAGGATCATTATAGACACCTCTTATTATTTATTGAAATAAAAGCTT
>NW_008353490.1:2054270-2071528 GCF_000622305.1 Nannospalax galili
AAATAATTTCCATTCTAACTTTATTCAAAAACCTATTTTAACAAAATTGGACCTCTTTTCTTATTTCATAAACTCACAATTTTATTTTGTCAATTTTCTTCATGAAAAAATGTAATCATGTCACTATTTCTTAACAAATTATCTATGGAAGGGAAAACACTGTTATGACTATGTCCCTTAGATGGCCCCAAGTCAATGAAATAAAGCACTTCTAAATGGGCCATTTGTTTGCATAATATATGCAAATTACTTAAGTCTTAATCAAAACACTATTACAGGAAACTGGGAGACTAAAGGTGACTGCAGAGATGCTGGATGGACCTAAATAAGTGATTAGTAGCAGATCAAATACTGAAAGTCTATAATCAAACAATGTTGTTTGAAAAAAATTTATTAAATTCTCTAAAGAGCACAAAGTATAACCCCTGGTCTTCATTTTCTAGATATGTAAATATAAAAAGGTCCCCATTCAATTCCTGAGTAAAAGAGTTGGTCAAGGATTTTGAAGACATAATGTATTGCTGTTAAACTTCTTGCTTTCTTGGTCCATTTTGATGTTGTATGATAAACTACAGACCAGTGCAAATCACATCTCATCTTCATGATCTCAATCCTGTCACAAATCAGTTCCAGCTCAGATGGATAAAGGAAAATCACCTTTGGAAATTTTCTCTCCTTGGCTGTTTTGTCCTCTGTTTATTTTGTGATGATATGATGCAAAATTATAATGATAATAATCTACCAATAGTGGTGCAGTATAGAACGTGCTGTATGCACAGTATTTTTTTTTACCACAGTGAGAAAACCTGAGATTTATCATACCTAAATTGAGCCAAATGTCAGAAGCACATAATTTTCAGCTTCAGTGTTTTCTTTCCATTCAGTCGTAGTTATGAATCAATGCTATCATTTTTTCTATGATGACTAGGCACAACTGTAGAGGAACTAGTTTTTTTTTAAGAAAAAATAATATATTTAAGTGAGAAGTGTGAAATCAGAAAAGATTATTTTATCATATGTATCCAATCCTGTCTCCTGAAAGTTGCAAAGAATGCTGTGATCTCATAATTCAGAATACTGGGATTTGCTTAAATCAGTTCCTTGGACGTGCATCAACACTGCAGGCTCACAATGACTCTGGGTTGTTAGCAAGTAGAACCCTGGGTTGTTAGCCCTGCAGAAAATTACCTCTTGATTCTCTTTGCTGACAGTGCACTCTTTCTTTATTGAATGCCAAACACACTGACAGCATATGACTTCAGTAGTGAATAAATACTACCTAGAAAACATTGAACCAAATGATAGGGGGAAGCAAGATGAAGAAATCTCTTACTGTCTCAGACTAATGTGAGTTTTCCCTTAGACTCAAATACGCAGTGCATTTTAATAGCTCAAATGCAGCTGTCTCCTGCCCCATCTTATGGTGCATATGTCACAGAAGTGTGTAATGACTAAATACTAGAGATGTTACAGAACTGCAGCTTATCTGTTTTCTGCTCTCTGAACTCCTAGACTGTCATTTTGTTTGGGAATATTTTTAAGTTACTAGGACTGTTTAACTAAGAATTTAATTTTGAATTACATTTTTCAAACTTACTTAATGGTAGGAATTTTGATCAAGACTCTAATAATAAACCAAGCAACACCTTTCATACAAAGTCCAGTTATCTATGCTCACCTGTAAACAGGAATTACTTCATTTTTAAAATTACTTGATAACAAACAAACTACTTGACTTTAATTCTATGTCATTATTTCAGCAGGGACATCACTCTTAAAATATGAATTTTTTTTTAATTTCAGAGATTTGATCAACAGGTAATTTCAAGACTTCAGTGGATTTTGCATTTTGGAAATCATAGACTTACACAGAGATATAGATCAGCTGAGGAGTGTTCTAGGTGTCATCCTGAGGTCCACTTAATAATTGCATCCATTTATGGCCCTGGTCTGGAGAATCTGCCTCAATATGTTAGGGTCATTGTCACTTTGTCCTGCATCTTCCTTCCCAAATAACCACTAAAGTGCATTGTGGAATCATTTGCCTGTTTGTAAATTCATTCCATGACTTTTGAAGTGTGTTAAACCAAACTTACAGTCAAAATTCTCAGGGAGGAAAATGCATAATAACAGACTATATGTTTTTTGAAAATCTAGATGTGTTCTTAATCCCATTCATTTGCTAAACATTTCAGTGAGTACAATAAGCCCAATGGGAGATGCAATTACTGTGGGATTTTATATTCTAACATCTTTCCTTTAGAAAGGTTCTTATAAGAGAGAAAATACTATCATTTTACAAAATAGCAAGTCCAAGCTTAGAGAGCTCCAATTAGCTACAACTAGTCACTGGTAGGAGTGGGACTGGACTACTGTCTAATTGCAAAAGTGGCTGTGTGAGGGCTGCTCTTTAAAATACCAGAGCCTGCTGGTGTGAATGGCAGAATTTGCTCTCACAGATCTGAAGGTTAGAAGTCTAAGATTGTGCACTGTGGGGCTAGTTTCCCCATCAGTCTCTCTCTTTGGCTTGTAGATGGGTAGTTTTGCTGGTTCCAGTCCTTGTAGAGAAAAGGTGTGTGCACAGAGAGCCCTGCTGCCTCTTTTCTTCTTTTAAGGAACATAGGATACAAAGCTTCTGGGGTGAGTGCCTCACTCTATGACCTCTTTTAATCTCTTTACAGTCCATGTCTCTAAATGTGTTTATAGTGGGGAAGGACTTGAATATCTGAACTTTGGGTAAAAAAAAAAATCTTGCCTTATAGTGTTATTTTTCCACTCAGCCTGAATAATGATCCACAGATGATTGAGTGTCAACTGGAACAAAGGTTCCCTTTCACATTCTTAATTTCATATATAAAAAATTAAAAAAAATTAATGGACTCAGAAGGGAACTCTAGGAAGTTTTATTTATTGAAGTCTGAGGGAAAGGTGGGGTGCAGTAGGCAAGCTGGAGTTCTGGGCAGCTGGTATGAAGGAAAATAAAGATGAGAGACAGAAGGCTGCACTTTCTGAGTTAAGCAGGAAGGCTCAGTGGTGGATGTCTGCCTGCAGCTGCATGTTGGGGGTGAAAGGGTCTTCAGAGGGTCTAAGGGAGAATGCCCAGTGTCAGGTAAGCCTGCTTAGATGTTTAGCCAGGGAATGAGAAAAGAGAAATAGACAAACAGGGAAGAGAAAAATTCAACTTTTTAATTACAGTTCAGAAAATGGACAGGCTTAGCCATGAGGATTTGTCAGCAATTTCAGTGTGGGAGTGGGAGCTGCTGGGGTTAAATGAGTACGAATTTCTTTTTTTTTTTTTAATTTAAATCTTTCTCAAAATTTATAATTTTTAAATTAATTTTTATTTTATTGTATATGTATAAGTGTTTTCTCTGCATGTATGTGAGTGCACCTGTGTTGTGTAATGCCCGTGGAGGCCAGAAGAGCACATCAGATCACCTGGAGCTGGAGTTACAGATGGTTGTTAGCCACCATGTGGATGCTGGAAACCAAACCTAGATCCTCTGCAAGGGCAGTCTATGCTCTTTCCTGCTGAGTCATCTCTCCATTGCCTGAAGGCATTTTAATAATGATGTTTATATGGGGGACACAGTAAAAGTACAGAAAAATTTGTAAGATCCCCTGGAGCTGGAGTTACAGACACTTTTGTGCCCCCTGCTATAGGTGCTGGGAACTGAACTTAGGTTCTATACAAAAGCTGTATGTGCTCTTAATCACTGCCTCTCCAGCTCCAGGAGTTCATATTTTAATAAGGGAATAGCTGTTCCTTCCTTCTTCTTACCCACCTTCAAGTAGATCATGTTTCTTTTCATGTTTGGCTTCAGGCTGTCCTCTTGAGACTTTCATAAAAGATTTTCTTCCAATGGCAGAAGGTCTTCATCCTTCCCTGGAAGAAGGATACCCCTTCTGTCTGTACCAGAAGGTATTACCACTACTGCCTCAACCATTTTATAGGGAGTTGCCATTCACCATGACAACTATGTCAGAAGATGTGGTTACATTAGTGTTGCTGTCTCAAAGGGGTTTCCAGACATGGAAGATACCTGATGCTTGTAGCAAAAAGGATCTTCATGGCCATTGATCTCAACATTTTTACCAGAGGAAGGTGACACTGATTTATCCCAAATGATGTGTGGAAGGCAGCTGGCTACAAATGATTATTTTTATTCTGCCTCTCCTTGTATAGCTAGCAGCCCTGATGGAGATTGCTCCTTGATGTACTACACTCAAGACTAGACCAGGAGCTTTAGGCACCAAATACACCAACATGATCTCTATCATCTAAAAGAATAATGCAGGGTTCATTCAGACAAAGGCAGGTATGGTTTCCTTCAATCATCCTCACTTTAGGAAGACCCACCTTATGCCAAGAAGCTAAAAAAGACTTTAGACATGTGAGTACTAGGACAGACTCAGAAAAAGCATATTTACATTGAAGATGGTATCTACTTAGGCAACATATTGTCTTAATTTTATGGTTTAGTCAAAGTCTTTAATCTTGTTGTCCCTGAAGTGGGCACAGTCTGTAGTATGGGTAAGAACAATACAATGTAGAAAGAGGCAATGAAAGAGATGCTGTATTTGTGACAAGTCACTTTCAATTGTCTTTTAATACGATCTGTTAAATTTTCCTTGCTATGTGGCATAATATAAAAATGAAGGAAAAAAACACTCTTGCTAGCTTCCATTAGCCTATTCCACAAGACTGACCAGGACTCTCTAATGTTCCCCTCTAATTGATTAAACTTGAGATTTATTCCATATATGGGCCCTCCCTGTTCTTGGAGGTTTTATTTGGAGAAGAATTAAACTTTTCAAGCAAAAATAAGTATTCTGTCCTTTCGAAATGTTCATGTGTCCTTAAAATACCTTCATTAGTTTTGTGACCCAGGACCTGGAAACTCTATGAAGGGTGAGCATCACCATTAAGGGTTATAGTTCTGGTCTGGGTCTGGGTCCCTGAGAAGGTGGGTGGCAGCCTAAGTTCAGGGAAAACATTGACTCAAATTGTAACATGATGCCCTGTCATCAGGATGCAAGAAAATACACATTCCTTTGGGTGGGGCTACTAGAGAACACAGGTACTTTGGAATCACATGCCCAAACTCTGGAAGACACTTGGGTCATGTATTCCAAAATAGTTGAGTTTATTCTCTCCTACGGCAATCTTGAATAAAGTCTTCCCTGTCAGTTTATCTGAGTCTACTGCATTTTTTTATTTCACAAAAAAATGAAATAATGGCTCTAAATTTGCATAGTGGAGTTTTCTCTCCAACAGCAGCAAGGGAGGGTCAGTAAAACCAATGGGTGACACACCCAGGAAGTGAGTGGCCATAATCTTAGGCTGAAGCCCTGGTAGAGTGATGTTCTAAGGAGACACATGCTTCTCCCTTTGTCAGGCATATTTCAGTGGCAAAATTAATATATTAAACAGGAATAAAGGAGCCAGACTTGAAGCGTGCCTCCAAGAAAGAAGATGCAGAACACTTCCATTGTACACCTATTAAAAAAATCGAATAGACCTAGAAATAAAGAATGGGTGGCTTAGTAAGATTACAAACACACATACAAACAACACACACACACGCTCACACAGTACCATAGACTCATTTCTCTTTTGAGAAATACTTATTCAGTTTATTAGCCCATTTATCAGTTGAATTATTTTGTTTGTTCAATTTTTGCCATTCTTTATATAACCTAAAAATGAATCCCATGTCTATGTAGAGTTGTAAAACATATTTTCTTTCATTCTTTAGACTGCTCCTTGATTCTACAGACAGCTTACCTGGTTGTATAGAAGCATTGTAATTTCATCCCAATTGTCAATTCCTGGGATTATTTCCTGTGTTATTGATGTCCTTTTTACAATATCCTTGCCTATTTCTGTATTTTGAAAAATTTTAAGCAAGTTTTCCTCCAGCAGTTTCAAAGTTCTGGGTTGTACTATTAATATCTTTGATCCATTTCAAAAAAAAATTGTGCAGAGATATTGATAGAATTTCAGTCTTTTTTGTGTAGATATCCAATTGTCCCCGCACCATTTGCTGAAGAGGCTATTTTCCAATGTATTTTTTTCACTGCCACTATCAAAAAAATAGGTGGCTATAGCTATGTGGGTTTATTTTTCATTCACATTCTTTTAGCTTTCAAAAGTGAGGGATTTGAGGCCAGCCAGATGGATCAAAATGTAAAAATACTTTAATTGAAACTTATGACCTAAGTTCAATCCCCAGGATCTACATGGTGAAGGGAGAGGACCAATTTCCACAAGTTATCCTCTGACCACATGCTTGAAGTAGCATGTGGCCTCAAATAAATACATAAGTAAATAATAAATAAATAATAAATGCAGTAAAATGGGGGATTTTAAGCCCCTCATGTCCCTTGTGCTTGAATAAAATCTGTCTCTGAAGGAGAGAATAAAAGTAACCTGGGACCTAGGTCCTGTTTCCCTCAGAGAATGACTGATTAGCCTCCCTCATAGGTAAATTGACATTTGTCCTAGCCTTATTCCATGGCTTGCAACAGAATGTGAGATGATCACAGGAATGGTAGAAGGAAATCTGACTTCCCACCCAATCCTTGTTCGGTCAAACTCTAAATAATTCCATTGTCTTTTACCAGTATCTGTTTCCTAATTTATTTGCAATATAAGGAAACTGAGGCAGTAGGTTTGTTGACCAAGTGCCCAGTAAGGCAACAGAGAATATGAGCTGATGATTACAAGTTATTTAGACCAGTATTCATGCTGGTCACAACTCTCTTTGTATTTAGAAGAAACAAACTACTATATGTTTGTTGAGTAACATCATAAAAGAGTTGGGAAATTAGGGAATTAAACCATTTATTGTGCTGCACTACCCAGAGGGTTTCACATCTATTATCTTTTCTCCACTCTCCAGATCCTCCTGAAGGAGCCTTTGACATTAGCTTGCAGATTGGCAAACTGTTGTTTATACCTTCCAAGCTGGTCATATGACAGTTCTGGGGCTCAGGCATGAATGCAGCATTACGAACTTCTTTCTATTGCTGTGATAAAATTACCTTACAATAGCAGTTTAAGAGAGAAACAGTTTATCTGAACCCATAGTTTGAGGATACAGTGTACCATGCAGACAGTCCTGCAGGAGCAGGAGGCAGCTGGACATATTGCATTCTCAGTTTGGAAGTCAAGAACGATGAACACTTGTGCTCAGCTCACTTTTGCCTTTTTTATGCAGTCTACAATCCCATCACTGGGAATGGTGCTGCCCACATTCGGGGTGGATCTTCCCAACTCAATTAGCCAAGTCTAGATAATTCCTAACAAACAAGTATGCTCAGAGGTTTATCTCTGGTGATTCTAGGTTCTGTTAACAATCAGTGTTAACCACCACACATGGCTTGGGCAAGCCTTGATGTCAGGCTTCCTTCTTTCTGCCTCTTCTCACTCACTGAGTTGTCAGATGAGCTGTGGGTCTTCCTAGCTTTATTGCTGCCTCTGACAGCAATCTGTAATTATGATATTATGATCCCCATTTTCATATATGTCAATTAAAAGTCAGAGAAGTTAGTTTTGCAAAATCACAAATGTATAAACTGAGAATATCAGTGAAACCAGGTATGAAACAAACCTTAGAAGACTAAGATGGTTACTGATGCAGGACAGCAATTAGCCCTTAATCATTACTGCCTAATCTGTACACAAAATCCTTAGACAAATTTTTCAAAGAAACAACCTTCACAGCAAGTTTGTATTATTTTCCAATAAATTATAGTCTATAGTACATACATACCACAAAATAAAAGAGTGTATTCAGTGTAATGACTGAATGTCTAGTATTTGTTCTAGTTTGAAAATGATTAGTTTCCTTTTAAAACTTATTGAATCTTAGAAGACAGTTTTCTTCATCAGTTGAAATGGTTTTAAGTCAAAGCATTAAAATCAACCTAAAAAACAAAACCAAATTTGTAAATATCTTTGATATTCATTGTAATAAATGCTCATCAATACTTAATTTCATAAAACTATGTAAAAATGAGAAAATTCATAAAAATGTAAATATCTGAGTTTTATTTGGTCAGGATCCCAATTGCAGTATAATTATCAAAAAAACAAATATGCTTATCCCTTTCTGTCTAAACAATCAAATCTGTATAAAATGGAACTGTGATTAGGAATTAAGATATTATACACATAGTATTAATATTTCCTCAGAACACAGTGGCATAATTATAGTCCATCAATTTTATAAACAAACAATGAAGCTTGTAACATGGGAACACATTACTCTAATATGAGTTATTTTGATATTCTGGACCCTGGCCCTCAAAGGACAGTGTGCAGGATGATTTAACAACACATCATCCCAAAACAGCAATAAGATGAACATAAAGACATCAGCCAGATCTGAAAGGAATCAGTTCCTTTTTCCCATCACCAAGACAGCATAGTGTAATGTTATGCTTTTACTACTTTGTCATTCTGCTCTTATGTCTCAGTCATCTTATATGTCATTACAGATGGTTTCATGATCTCAGTTGCAGGCAGTGAGCATTTCATAAATTGTTGCTATTTAATACTATCTCTACTACTTCTTTCCTTCACCTTCCATGTTTTTATCAGCCTCCATTTATCTCTGTTATCCTAGTAATGGCACATCAACGAGATCTTATGGTCAAGCTGTGGTTGATTCTCTGTATTTTGTGCTCATTCTTTGAATGACTATGTCTGCATCTGTTAATTATTCTTGTTTAGCTTACAAATGCATACCATGTATACTAGTTTTTGTTGTTGTTGTTGTTGTTGTTGTTTTGATGGCTGTGGCAAAATCCCTAATAAAAGCAATTTAAGGAAAAGGGGGTTTATTTTGTCTCATGATGTGAGGTGCAGCTCATCATGGAGGGCAAGTCAAGGCAGCAGGAGCTTCAGGCAGGTGGTTATGTTGCATCCACTGTCAACAAGCAGAAAGAGATGAATGCTGCTGCTCAACTCGTGTTCTCCTTTTCATTCAACCCAGGATTCCTTCCCGTTGGTCCCCCGTTTCAGTAGAGCCTCTCTGGAAATGCACACATAGACATGTCCAGAGGTATGAGTCCTGAGTGATTCTCAATCCAGCTGGGAAAACAATGAAAATCAGCCATCACAATATCTTATCCTGGTATGCCTTCCAACCTGCTTGCTTTTGCTCAGTCTTCTCTACTATCTCCATTTTTCATGCTTTCTTCATCTGTTTTCATTTCTGGGTAATCTCAGCAAGCTCACGTTTTCCACCTCACACAACATTTGTCAGTGATTTGTGACTTCTTCCATGAGCCCTAGTTTCCATATCCCACAGTCTTCTGCTGATTATCTTCCCACGGATGTTAAAAACACAGCTTCTGTTTAACATGTCTGAGACACATGGTTCAGTTCCCAAATACATTGTAGACTAGTTTGCTCCATATCCAACAGAATATTTTTCTCATATACTACTGAAGTGTAAAAGTTGAGGTGCTTCAGACAAGTTAGCTAATACTATATGAGGTTACATGATTTCAGAAATCCCAGTCATAATCACAAGGTCAAGAATTAGCACGGGCAAGGCTGAATAAATAGCATAGCGGTTAAGAGCACTGGCTGCTCTTGCAGAGGACCAGGGTTTGTTTCTCAGCACCTACATGGTGGCTAAAAACCATATATTACTTGAGATCCAGGGGATCTAACACCCACTTCTGACCTCTGTAAGCACTGCAAGACTTAGGTACACTTACATACAGGTAGGCAAAAACTCATACACATAAAATAAAATAAAAATAATAAATAAAATATTTTTAAAAGACTTAGAGGGGAATGTTGCTAATTGAAACACAGAGACAGGCCTGGTGGACACAAAGGATGACTTCATAATCAGCAATTCCTTGTCTTGTGAGGAGAAAAGTGACTGTGAGCATGGGGCTTTCCCTGGGAAGCTCAGTTGACCATCACACCCTTTGAAAGTTTTATTCTATTACACAGCACAATTATGGATTTTTCCTTGCATAAGCCATCCCAAATACTTGTACTGCCGTCAACTGGGCCCCACTCAGAATTTCCCTGAAATATGCTCCTTTAAGCAGACTTTTGCTGGAAAGTCACCCTCCTGCACATGAAGGACAGAGCTGTGGGCATTGTCCTGTTTTTATTTCACAGCCCACACCAATCAGTCCTGATAAATGCCCTCACTTATCCACTCCAGTCCCAATTCTCATCTCTTTCCTCCTATCCAATTGCCTTCTTCGTCCTGCTTCTGATACTCGCCACTGTGCAGTGTGTGGACTAGTCAGATCAATTTCTCTATTCCCTCACATCTCTACTCATGTGCATCAGTGTGCTCAATCATACCCCAAATCAGATCCAAGCTCCTTGATTTAGCCCACAATGCTTCATAATATGAGACCCCCAACTATTTCTCTGTTCACTCCCCTTATTGAAGTGACTTATTTTCTGTCCTTCAATGAGTTCATAATGGTGAATCAAACACCTCACATTGCTGGTTCTTCTGCCTGAAATTGTTGTCAGTGAACTCCAGCTCGCCTGCAATTTTCATCATTTCCAACTCTCCTTGCAATGGAGTGTAGTTGCCCCCACTTAAACAGCAACGCCTTTCTCTCTTTGCTATCATCTTATTCTGCTTACTATTCTTTACCTGTCACTCAAGGCAAGTTCACGTTTGTGCATTTTCTGATCTGTTTATTCCCTGTCTTTTCCCAGCAGGGATGGGAGCTCCAAAACATGGACATGGCTGTCTAATGGATGCCTTGTCTCCAGCACACACACCAATACGCAGCATAGAGGGATATTTCAATGACTTTTTCCAGAATAAATGAATCACAAAATGAGTGTGAAAATTGTGCTTTTTAAGTGGTCCAAACAAGACCAGATATAATTGATGCTAAGAGTAAAATCCAACATCAGCTTTTCTGCCAGTCAGTAGTATCTAAGATTTACAGTGACTATTGATTTCAAATGTTATATTTATTTTACTTTTAACAATATAAAGACAATATTTTTGGGATGATCCACAAGTTATTGCAATGCCTTACTTGTGGCTAAGATTGGAATTAGAATCAAGACATATGGCATTTAGACACCAAGGCACTTAAAAGAACTATTGAAAAACTACCACAAAGAAGGGACTAGGGAATGGACTGAGGGAGAACAAGGCATGCTGGAAGCAAAATTAAATAAATTTCCTGAATTTCTACCCTTGGGGTTATAAGAAAAGAATATAGAGTGATGTCTGAAGTCTGGGAGTGAAAAATGAAATTTTAACACATGAGAATCCATTGCATATACTGCAACTGGCCAATGCTTGTATGTCCATTGTGTGTCACTATTCACACACAGAGATTCCTCCCATTTGCATTCAGAGTCCGTGTGCCCCATGGGACTATGGCCATTATCCCTAGATTTCTGCTTTTATAGTTTTTTTTTACATTAATTGCATAATTTTCACATGAAACAGCATGAATTGCACTCAGTCCCTCATCAGACTTTTCCTTGCCCTTCATCTACTTTATTAATTTTTTCATGATCCTAAATTTATATTAATTTCTGATGTGATTTAGAGATGCTTAAGGGGCTGGATTGAAAAATGTCAGAAAATACAGATGATAAAATGAAATTTTAAATGACTGATTGAATAGCATATTGCCAATGTTAGCATTAGTTATATGTATATATATACAGTTAAGTTTCCATATGGCTTTTTTCTAAAGGGGTTTCATATTCCTTATCCCTACTGATGATCCAGTAACAACTGGCCATATAAGATATCCTCACCAGTGTAATAGTGACACAAATATTATGGGAATAATCAACCACTCTTTGATTGGACTTAAGATCTGCTTCCTAGGATGGAGTTCATACCTGACATTGATATCAGGGTTAGGAACCTGAGGCTAAACAGGTCACAGGACATAAAGGAGTACTTAATGCTAGTTTTCTACTAAATAGGCATCATATTAAACTAACCTTTATTCCTTTACTAACTTATTAGCATACTCATAGACTAATGCATCTCTCAACCTCACCAGGGAAGTTTCCTTATGCAAGAGAAGGTGATTAATAGAGAACCCACAACTGGCAAATGGGCAGAGAACAAGAAGCTGCAGATTACTTATCCTTTAATAGGATACCTTTACCAAACTGGTCACCCCCCCACCAGGGTCATAGAACACTGTGGAAGAGGGGAGGAAAGATTGAAAGAGCCACATGTGGTAGATAACCACAAGAAAAGAGAGGTTTCCAGACAGCTGGTCAGTTATTCATATGAACTCACAGCAATAGGTGACAGCATGTATAAGTCCCATGCAAGCTTAAACCAAATAAAATCCTATCATAGACATGAAGAAGTGGATAAGAAACTCCAGCCCCACCTAAGGAAATTGTGTCAACAATGCCTGTAGACAGTAGCAGACAGTCTCTTTCAAGCACGGACTCCTGTTAGGTTAACCAGGGTCCAGTTGATGAACTCACACTGAAGAGCATTTGAAAGAGTGAAAGAGAGAGAGCAAGAGAGAGAGAGTGAGAGAGAGAACATTGACTTGGGCAGGGAGATAAGAGGAGATATGAGGATAGGGGACATGATCTAAATACCATAAAATTATATTGTATGAAAATTGCAAAACTTCAGTTTTAAAAAAAGAAAAAGAAGAAAGAAAGCTCAGATAGCAGGAACATCATTACTGGTTTCTGAAAAGTAAGTTTAGGATATGTGATTCTGTACTTTCATTCTGTGCTCACAAGTGTGTTTCTTCTGCTCTTTCAAGATTTTTTTTCAGATAATCAAATTAAACATTAGACATATAAGTGTTTCTCTGAGTCCAAAATAAAACAGCATAAGTATTTGTTCTAAAATCAACCATTTCTTTCCCAAAATTCCAAACCATTGACTCAAAGAATACATAGTACTAGAATTGGGGATATGGCTCAGCTGATAAAGTGCTTGTCACTCAAGCATGAAAACCCAAGTTAGATCCCAAGCACCAACATAAAAATGGGAAATACCTTATGTCTTTAATTCCAGTGATGGGGAGGCAGAGATAGGAGGATCTCCAAGGATCATTGGTCAGTCCATTTAGCCCAATCAGCAAGCTGTAATTAGAGTGACTCTTGTCTCAAGAAATAAGGTTGAAAGTTATGGAAGGAAACACATAACATGGACTTCTGGCCTCCACACACATGCACACACATGTGCACATTCACTGGCACATACACATACACACACACACACATATATGTATGTATGTATACACATTTTTAAAGTGTACGCAGCTTTCATTGTGATGAACTAGCATTTCCCTGATAATAAGCAGTGTTGAATATCTTTTCATGCACCTGTTCATCATTTGTATGTCATACTTGGAAAGTTATTTATTAAGGTTCTCTCGTCACTTTTCATAAAATTAATTTTGCTCTTTGACAGTTTCATACAATATATACTTTTTACCCTCAGCTCAAGATCTTTCCTCTCTCCCACTCCTGCAGCCCTCTTCCCCACAAATCCTTTTGTTACTCACCTAACTATTTGTTTGGTGACCCAAGGAGTTTTACCAAGGTGGTCTGCATGACAGTGGGTCTGGAACTCTCTATTGGGTCCTGCCATACTAACTGAAAACAATGGCTCCCCACGCCCTGTGTCTGTCAATAACCAATATTGCAACAGTAAAGAGTAGGACCCTATGAGCCCTTCTTTCATTTATAACTCATTGTTAACAAGACTAACAAGACTAATATTGTGCATCCTAGTGCAAGTAATCTCAGAGGCTGTGAGTTTATGACTGTAATGATTGTGGGGTGCCCAGAGGATGGAATTAAGCATCCCTGCCCCCTATCTTACCCCCTCTTTTGCATTGTTCTGTGTGTCTTAGGGTAATATAAGTGTCTTGCTTAGGGCTGAACCCTCAACCATCACTTACACTCAGCATCCTGGGCCCTCAGGAATCCGCATTCACCACTGTTCACTGAAAGCAGATTTTGCCTATGAAAATAAACAGCAATACTTAAAAGGCAGTTGCTGTAATTCAGTTGAGTTAAACAATATCAATAAGCTCCCCTCTTGATATTATGACATACTTAGGCTTAGATTGTTGACTATTAGTATCTTTTTCTTTGGATTTTTTTGTTTGCTTTCTGTTCTCTTCATTTTTTCTTCCAATGAGTGAGTTCTATGAGTTGTGTATATGTTTTGTATATTTATTTATGCCTTATCACATACAGGTTTTTCAAAACTTTTCTCTGATTCCACAGCTGTATTTTTGCCATTGTTGGCTGATTCTTTTCCTCTGTATAAACTATTTCAGTTTAACCACACTCATTTATTTTGGTTGTGTTACTTGCACCCTTGGTGTTAGAGCTACATAATCATTGATAAAACCAGTCAAAACACTTTTCCCTGATGTTTCTTCCTGGAAGTTTTACAGCTTCAAATCTTTAGTTGAAGAGTTTAGTCCATTTTATGATGAATTTTTGACATTAGAATAGCTATTATTACTGAAAAATTAAAACAACAGACTAGTGAGGATATGGAGAAAATCGAATCCATGTACACTCTTGGTGGGCATGTAAGTCAGTGTAGGCATTATAGATTACAGTACCTGAAAAGGGCCTAAAATAATTAAAATACAACTTCTACATATCTTAGTCTAGTTTCTCCTGTTTAAATAAGTACCCCCAGACTGAAAACAAACAAAGGAAATCAATCTATTTCTCACAGTTCCGGAAACTGTGAAGTTCATTTTGAGGTTCTGACACTTGGTGAGAGCATTCTTGCTGTGTCACAATGTTGGCAAAGGCAACACCTACAGAGGAGAGAAGAGCGATCTCGCTTTAGTTTCTTATAAAGTCACCGAAAGGGATCTACTTTAATGACATCATGTGACCCTAATTATCTCCCAAAGTTCTAACCTCTAAATATCACTAACATATGAATTTGGGGACTAAGTTCCCACTGCATGGACTTTGGGGTCAATGTGTTTAATCCATATCATTCTATTACCCAGCACACCCACATCTTGGTATTTATCCAAATTAAATAAAAGCTGGATATCTAGATCTCTAGGAATAACTGTGTTCTCATTTTCATTGCAGCATTATTTTCAATAGTTAACATATAGAAATAGCCAAAATATGTATATGTGCTTCTGCATATATCCACTGAAATGTTACCCAACTTAAAACAACAAAATTGAAATAATTTCATGCATTCTATCAGACCACATCATAATAAAGCTGAAAAATCAACACTAAAGAAACCCTTGTAACAAGAAGAACTCATGGAGGTTTTCTTTTAAATCTTTTTGAAACAGGGTCTTGCTATAGCCCCAGCTGGCCTGGAACTCACTGTGTAGACCAAGCTGTCCTTGAACTCACAGAGATCCTCTAGTGCCTGCTTCCCAAGTGTTAAGATTAAAGGCATGCACCACCATGCTTGACTGAGTTCACAGAGATTAAACAACATACTACTGAATGTTGAATGGGTCAAAGAAAAAAATGAAAAAAATAAAAGTATTCCTGGAATTAAATGAAAAGGACAATACAACGCAACAAAACCTTTGGGACACTTTAAAAGTATTTCTAAGAGGAAAGTTTATAGCTCTAAGTGCCTACATTAAAAAAAAAAAAAAAAAAACAGAAAGAACACACATCAATGACTTAACATTGCAACTCAAGACCCTTGAAAGGCAACAACTAATGAAACCCAAACCCAGAAAATGAGAAGGAGTTACAAAAATCAGAGCAGAAATTAATGCAATAGAAACAAAGAAAGCAATACAAAGAGTCAAGGAATCTAAGAGCTGGTTCTTTGAAAAGATAGACAGGCCCTTAGCACAGCAAACCAAAAAGAAAGAAAGCAAATCCAAATCAATAAAATCAGAGATGAAAAAGGGAAAAACACAACAGACAACAAAAAGATCCAGAACATTATAAGGGACTACTTTAAAAATCTATACTGTATTAAATTTGAAAACCTTAAAGAAATGGATGGATACCTGAAATCATGTAAATCACCAAAGCTAAATCAAGAAGAGATCAACAGTTTAAATAGACCCATAACATATAAGAAAATTGAAAGAGTAATACAAAACCTCTGTACTAAAAATGCTCAGGCCCAGATGAATTTATGACAGAATTCCACCAGACATTTAAAAAACTGCAACCAATACTATTTACATTATTCCAAAAGGTGAAAGATTTATATGATCTGAAGAGAAACCAGAGTCTATTCAAAAAGATAGAAACAGAGGGAGAACTCCCAAATTCCTTTTATGAAGCCAACATCACTCTAATACCTAAACCAGGAAAAGACACAACCAAAAAAGAAAACTATAGACCCATATCCTTAATGAACATAGATGCAAAAATTCTCAACAAAATACTTGCAAATTACATACAGACACACATCCAAAAGATCATCCACCATGATCAAGTAGGCTTTATTTCAGAGATGCAGGGATGATTCAATATACTTAAGTCAATAAACAACATAAATCACATAAATGGACTTAAAGACACAAATCACATGGTCACCTTAATCGATACAGAAAAGGCCTTTGATACAATTCAGCTTGCATTCATGATAAAACTCTTAAAGGGACTTGAACTGGAGGGAACATACTTCACATAACTGCAGCTATATACAACAACTTCATAGCCAACATCATTTTAAATGGAAAAAAAAAAAGAAACTGGAAGCATTCCCATTAAAATCAGGAACCAGACAAAGATGCCCACTATCTCCATTCCTTTTCGATATAGTGTTTGAAACTCTTGTTATAATAAGACATGAGAAAGAAATTAAATGAGTACTAATTGGAAAAGAAGAAGTCAAATTATCCCTTTTAGCAGATGATATGATACTATACCTAAGAGATCCCAAAAATTCCAGGAGAAAACTCCAAGAACTGATTGCAATTTTCAGTAAAGTGGCAGGTTAAAAAATTAATCTACAGGTGCTGGAGAGATGGCTCAGCAGTTAAGAACACTGGTTGTTCTTGTAGAAGACCCGGGTTCAAATCCCAGCACCCACATGGCAGCTAACAACTGTCTGTAACTCCAGTTGCAAGGGATCTGACAGCCTCTTCTGACCTCTGGGGAATTGCAGGACATGGGTGCACTTACCTACATTCAGGCATTACATACATACACATAAAATAAAAATAATAAATAAAATTTTTGCAAATATCTGCAAAAATCAATAGCCTTTCTATACACCAATAACAAGCAACTGGAGAAATTGTGCAGGGACACCCCC
>NW_008353490.1:2071811-2084568 GCF_000622305.1 Nannospalax galili
CACCTTAGTGTCTTACAAACAAGAAAATGCATAAAAAATCATCTTGAAAAGCTTGTTATTCTGACTTTATATATATGTATATATATATATGTGGTCAGATTTATTCTGACTTTATATATATGTACATAATCAGAATATTATATATATTGAATCAGAATAAACCTGACCAAAAACCTCAAAATCTCTACAACAAAACATTTAAATCTTTAAATCTTTGTAGAAAGAGATTGAGTAAGACAGCAGAAGATGGACCTCCCATGCTCATGGACTAGTTGCTCTTTTCACAATAGCGAACAGATAGAAGCAGACTTAGTGTCCCTCAACTGAAGAGTGGTTAATGAAAATGTGGTATGTTTATATAATGGAGTTCTAACCATAACTAAATAAAAAAGAAATAATGAAATTTTCAGGGAAATGGATGAATCTAGAAACTGTTATACCTAGTGAAGTAACACAGACTCAGAAAAACAAATGATTTATGTTCTCCTTTACTTGTGGGTCCTAGCACCAAATGCTTGTAAGTGAGTATATATGCTGATGTAACTGCAGGAACCAAGGAACTGGAAGGCAACCAGGGAGGAAAAAGGAAAGGAGGAACCTGAGAGAGAAGAATAGTAGGAACCAGGTGTAAAGGAGGGCTATACAAGAAATTATGGGAATAAAGGGGAAGAAGGAGCTCAGAGAGGTGGGACCATAGTAGAGAAAATTATCAAGGGAGAAATGGGGAAAATGGGGATACTTTAAATAGGGAGGGCGGGGAAGAAGGATAATACAGGGCAAGAATGAAAAGAGATGAACAGTGCCTAGCTAGCATAAAAAAAAACAAAACAGAGGGAAACATATTAGTCCAAAGACATACTGAAAATTATACATACAGTAGTATCTCAACATGAGTCCCTGAGTATAACTGAAGTCTACATAATAAGAAACAATGCCAAGCAGAAGAAACCTTACTTTGAGTTGTTGGCCAGGGTACTCCAAGAGACTCGAAAAATTATACAGGCTATTGCCACAGTCCTTGATTGCCACCAAGAACTTCATGGTTAAAAACCTATTGCTGAAGACAGGACATATTTTGGACAAAGGACTTGGAGCAATGGAGCTGGAACTGACCAGAAGCCACCTCTCCTGAAGGCTACCTCTCATATCCTTGGAGAGCACTATGCAAGTTTCTAAGTGAGAACATCATTCGATGGTGCAACCCCAGCTTCAAGGCCTAAAAACCACATCAATAACCATTACAGCAAACAACACTGGTGCACTAGTAGCACTGTTATCTTGGGGGTAATCAACAGCTACTAATTGGACTTAAAGCCAACTTAATGGGAGGAAACTCATGTGGTACTGTAAACATAGTGATATTCACATAGCTGAGAGGTTCTAGATCTTAGAGAAAATGCCAGGGTTTTCACATCCCTAACAAATGTAATTTTTTACTTATGTGCAAAATATGATTCCTTAAATTTATAGACAAGTAACCCAGTCACCATTCATCAAAAAAGCTTCTTTTTCAAGAAACAGAGATTTTTTCAGAGTTCCACAACTGTCACACACAGAGATTGCCTTTGAATTGCCTGAGCCGAATTGGCACATCTAGGATGCAACCTCTAAACCTAAGGCTCACGGAATATAGAACAAGGGATGAAGAAAACACTAATGCGTCTTTCAATTATCACCAATGAAGCTTCCATCATGCAACAGAGGGTCAGGTATGCAAAAGATCACAAATGGCCAAAATGCAGAAAATGAGTCTTCACACTATGGGCATTTGGACAACTCACCCAGGGCTCGGGACCATAGCAGAAAAGGGGCAGAAAGATTGTAAGAGCCATGGAAGAGGTATACAGAAATAATCCTCCAGTCTCCTGGGACCCTTATACAAACCTACAGCAATGGTGTCAGCATGCACAAGACCCTCACAAACTTAAGCAGACAAAAACGCAGCACAGAACTATGGAAATGAACAGCAGGCCCAATCTTAGTTGAAGAATTACTGGCAGCTTCTTACTGCTGGGTGAGAAAGCATTGATCTTCTTAAAGGGAGGGACTCTAGATAGACTGTCTAGATCCCAGGGGATGAACTTGCACTGAGGGACATCTGAGAACACTAACTTTACATGATAGGCCTTAACAAATGACAGATGTGTGGGGTTGCTCCCTCTCCTCATGGGTCATTGGCCACCGCTCCATGAGGACAAAGGGAGCAGAAGCGATGGACAGGGTCAGAATGGCCAGTGATCACTGACGGAAGAAAGCCCTTCCAGGGAGGCAGGTTCAGTGATGCAAACAGCTCCAGACTCAGTGAAACAGCTCTAGATTCAGTGAAACAGCTTCGTTTATTTAGTGGGATGTTAGGTAAAATATAGTGTGGAGGCAGTAGCCAATGCTTCAGCTGATAGGTGCTCATAGTATGCATTATTTACATGTGGCAGTAGGCTCCTATCATCCGACTACTGGGCAATGCCTGCTTATCATATAGAAAAAACCTGGGGGTAGGTTTTAACTCCAGGTAACTATGCCAAAGGTCATATTCCAAATAAGGTCAGACATCCATGCTTGGCACACTTTCCAGGTAAGTCAGGCAGAGAGCTCCTGCTGTGAAAGGAGCCAACCTTAACAGCAGGGTTCCCCAACAAGGATGTATGAACTCCAGTGGGGGGTGCTGTGGAAGTGTGCCAAAGGGGAGGGGGTATAAAGATGATTTTCTGTAAGACAAACACAAAAATTCAATAAAAAGTTTTAAAAATCTTAAAGAAGTAGAAAATGAAAGGGTAGTCATCAGGGGCTGGCACTGGGGATCAGTTTAATAGGTAGAAATTTCTCGAAATGCAAAGAGTTTCGGCATACAAGAATACTTTTGGAGAGATAAGGATTACCATGGTGGTCGTGAGTAATACTATTGCTCTATGTACTTAAAACTTACTAAAAGGGCAGGTACCAAGTTTCCTCAGCATGAAAGCCAAAAAAAAACCAAAAACAAAAACAAAAAACAGATATGCAAAGTGATAGGTATTTTACTTTATTTTCAAATATAATTATTTCACAACATATACATAAATAATTCACCAAGTTCTATACCTTAAAATTATACAATGAGAACTGAAGGCTAATTGTGGTAGTACATGCCAAAAAACACAGAGCTAGGAATACTTAAAACAGGAGGATTGTGGATCTGAGGTCAGTTTGGACTGCATAGTAAGACTTCTCTCAAAAAAAAAAAAAAAATGAAAATGACAAGTGAAAAGAAAAGCTAAAATTCTAGATGGTAAATGCCTAAATACAGTTTTAAAATCTGTAGCATTTTTAAACTTGTTCTCCTAATAAGGGCTTAGCAATATATTCTTGCAAGCATGAATGAAATCCAACAATCATGATTTCTAGACACTGTTTCAAGCTCAGGAAACGATCCCATCACCTCCAATATCCACATATCCTCTCCCATTGCCAAGTCTTTTCAATTTATTTGTTTTTCTATATTTGTGATTTTTGTGTGTATATAATGTTTACATGTGTGGGTGCATATGTGTGTGAATGTGTGTGCATGTGAACACCACAGACTGATATAGGAGTCTTCCTTACTCACTCTCTACTTTATTTATTGAGGCAGGGTCTCTTGCTGCTCCTGAAGTTCAGCCAGACTGAACTGGCTGATTCTAGCAAGTCTCACTAACCAGCTGCCCCTGGGAAACCAGTCTCTGCCTTCTGAGTGCTAAGATTACAGGTAACCACCACAACTTTTTATAGATATGCTGGGGATTTCAAGAACAGTTCACCCATTGCATAACAAATACTCTATCTACTGAGCCGTATCCCCAGGCCTACCTGCCAAATCTTAATCTTTTTCTAATATTGTTCTCAATCTCATCCCCTTTTTCAATTTATTCTTCATTTGATATTCTTTCTTATATTGCTAACAAAACATGCGCATTATATTGACATTCTTATGCCCTAAAGAACCCTATATTGGTCTGGTTTTCAAGGAAGCCTGGTGATGAACTTAGTGACAAAGGTCTCACTCTCCTCTTCTGTCTGAAAGTGGCTTAGATTGGAACTGATGCTGAATGAGGATATTCTAGACGGCTCCCTTCCACAGACATTGCGGACTTGACCCAGGTATAGAAAGCACTTTACAACCTCAGAGCTTCTCCAAAGTGGGAAGGCCAAGCAGGCAGTAGGACTAATGGTCCTGAATATTTTACCAACCCTCCCTCATTGAGATGCAGTTCTCAGGAGTCAGTCTTCCCTCCTTTGCCCCAGATGGTCAATTTCCGTATTTCAATTATAAGAAGTTGGAAAGGTTCTATGCATTTCCAGCTAGAGTGACACTTTTGAAATTCTATTTCCTGATCCAACAGTGAGCTAACTGAATGGCCTTCAGGGCACTCTTTTTAATCAGGTTTGTACCTTAGTGCTGTAGGGTAAGCTAAATAGGCTGGCCAGTAATTAGTGCGGCAGCTCTGCACACACTCCGATGACAACAGCAGCACCTAGGATCCATGTCAGACCTACAGCTAAGAAGAGACTGACACTCTACTTATTTTTTTTAGCTTCATCTTCATATAATTATAATGAGGTGCTTCTCTTACAGCCCCAGGTAGGTGAGAGAGGAACAGCATATTTTAGACTTCCTTGCAGCTATAGTTAAGAAAATCCTTCAAGTATGTGCTCCGGCCTCCTTCTTCTGTCTCAACAATCCTTGTGTCAAGATTTGGAGTAGTGTTACGTATTTCTAAAAATGTCTTTTTAGACTCTGTAGACTGACAGTTTGGAGAATGAGAGTGGCTTTGAGTGCATAAACTAAATGTCCATTTCACCATAATCCTGACTCCGTTTTTTTTCCAGAAGTAGCTATGAGACTGGCCCAACCTCATTCCTTCCTCAAATCTCCCATGCTGTAAAACTCTAATGCTCTGTGGAGTTCTACTGTGCTTTCTCTCGGAGCTTTCCACTCTGCCTTCTCCTTTATGTTTGCACACTGGAATCAAATCTGGAAAAAAACACTAGGAATATCCTCCAAAACTTATTCCTTATTTCAGGAAAGAAATAATGCTACATAAAGATCATATGATTTCATAATGATCCTCAGAAATCCACATAGGTTGAAATTTAACTGCAAAGACATGTCAAATAATGAACACGAACAGCAAGGTTTATATATCATACTTTTACACTGTCTTTGTATAATTTATAAGTAAATTCTTAAGGTGTATTGAAATGTATAAAATTAGAGTAATGTAATAAAAGCTTTCTACGGTTTAGTGATAGCCATAGTAACAAATTATATAGCAACAGAGCTTAATGACAGGTACTATGAGTTTGGTAACAGATATATCTGTTATGTGAACATGAATATACTTATGATGCCATAAGTTCTGTATTTAGACTTAAAATTAAGGACCAATATTATATGTTCCTTTTTCACTAAGAGAAGTGGGAGGGACTTTGTATTACTAAACCACAGTTCTAATTCCCTTTCTGCTCCCCTCATTACAGCCATAAGGAAACAACTCTTTGCTGTGAGATCAATCAAAATACCTGCTTATTAATCAGAGTGCTTCAGTTTGTCAGTTCAGCTAATCACATCTTCCCATGGGAACCAGCGTACACTTGCCTTTATCTTTTTGCAAAGCAGAGTCCCCACAGCTCTTCTCTCTCACTCTGTGTCTGAGTGTGACCCTGCATACATGTGGTGGCTAATCCATAAAACTGTAAATATATGTCAGTAACAAACTGCTGACAGTCTCACCTGTCCAGTGGGGTACATGGATTCTGGATTCTGCCCTCTCCATAGCCTTGCCTTAAGGAAAGGTAAAGAGAAAGACATTAAACATTTGCATTGAAGGCTGGGAAAATAATTCTATGAGCAAAGTTGTGGGCCGACATTCAGATTCACAGCACCCACTGGTGGCACAAGTCTATAAACCCCTGCCACTGGAAGCAATACCGAAGGCTTGCTAACCAGATGCAACAAATTTCAGACTCAGTGAGAGACTTTGACTCAGAAAATAAGGTGGGGCTGGGGACAGGGTTTAGTGTGTAAAAGTGTTTGCCATGGAAGTCTAGATTTGGTTCAGATTCCCAGAACCCATATAATAGTAGGATCAGCAGATAAGAATTTTTTATCTTGAAACAGAAGACTCCAGAAGCTGGAGAGCTTGCCGGTCTGGCATACACAGAACAAAATACTATCTCAGACAAATTGGAAAGGCAAGGAATGACACCTCCACATGCACCCCACAACTCTGCACACATGTGTGGACATGCCAGCACACATACACACGCAACAAATCATATCTCACTCAATAAACACATATCATACAAACACAGATAATAATCACACATTACAGACACATGCACACACCACGAAAGATAAAGTGAACAGTTGAGAAACTGCAAATTAACATCCATGTGAATACACACATGCATACATACACCACACAAACACAAAACATGTGCATCTTTTATGTATGTCTGAATTATATTTCATTGCTGTTTTTGTTTTTATTCATTGCTTTGGTTAGAACAGAAGGCAATGAGGGCTCATGATATACTTTATTGGAAGATTGGATGTCTGAAATATTTAAACCCTAAGTACAATCTTCAATGTAATATAAAAGCCCAGCGCATAGTAGGAGAATCCTCAGCATCATAGTAAGTTTGCCATCAACCTGGTATGCAGGAGAGAGGGTAAAATTTTAAAGAATGAAGGAATGGGTTTCATTATGATATTCTGTCATGTTATGTTAATATACTTTGTTCTTATTCACCCCATATGCTATCTTTCCATATTACCCTTCTCCACTCCTTGCTAGATCGCTTCCTACCTCAAATAGTCTGATCTACATGTTTTTCTCCTTTAGCCAAAACTAAAGAAAATCAGAATTTGTTATCAACAAATATTAATTCTTGTTAAAGTTACAGAAGTTTCATCAATCTCCAGAGGGAAAGTCTGGCTGCTATAAGTACAATTACAATAGTTCAATTTTAAAGCCTCAAGTTGCTCTTTAAATCAGCATTCTAACAACATATACTCTAACTCAAAGCAACGTAAAACTTTGTAAAAGTCTTATTGTGTGAATGAATCATATGTTCCTCAGACCAGATGGTAAGTCACAGTCTGCCAGATATATACATCATTCATAATACCACAGTAAATGAACCTAGCAGTAGCTGACACTTTACCTTGTCAAGTGTTAATTTGCTAGACATTTAAAATCTTCTTTATGCTTGTTACATTAGAGTAACTGCTTTTATAGGTGCTGATTTAAGATTGTGTTAACATGGTTTTTAAGATCAAAATAATTCTTCATAACTGTCTGGGTACTTTGAGGATACACACAAACCAGAAATCAAAGAGAAAAGACAAAGGTAGGAAGATTCTGACTACCTGAGTTCTGGCTATCACTATAACTCCATTGTAATCACCTGGATAAAAATGCTCCTGACTTCGGCTCACTGTTGAATTAAGGACACCTTAGTTGCTTTCTTTGAACTTGAATGTACACTTCTAGAAGTTTTTCTGAGGCCAATTTTGGCCCAAGGCCAGCCTTGAACTTTTTCAACATATACTATTTTTTTTCCTCTCTTTGACATTTTTTTTTATACAGCCCAAGACGGCTTCAATCTTGTTCCTTTCCTAAGACTGTTTAGTAATGGTAGATGCTCCTGTTTCCACCTAAGACTTCTAGGCTTGCCAGGTGGCATTACCATGCCTAGCGTTAGCATCTATTTCTAATATATTGTCTCTGTTTGATATATAAAATATTTTACACAGGTTTCATTGAAATTGTGGCATTTCAAAGCCATAGTTGAATATTTCATGGAAAAATAAATCTCTTCTAATAAGTTTATATACATACAAAATCCTGCATAATTGACATTTTCTATTGAGCGTCTATAGTCTTTGCCTCAGAAAAACTTGCATACTATTTTAAGGATTTGAAAACATCTATAAACTCAATATATGGAGCCTGTCAGAATCATAAAAACCAGTAGAAAAGTCCTCTAGTCTACTGGTATATATTGCACATTATGACAATAGCATCCAGGAACTAATATGCATATATAGACCCTTTTAAAATATATTCATATATATATATATATACTGGATTCAACGTTGCATATATTTGTACAGATTGTATACATGCATATACAGAGATCCATTACCATGGTTAATACTGGTTTATTTTCTACTCAGGAGAGTTTTTAAAACTATTCTAATAATGAAGAACAGAAAAGAAGGCATGTTTGAGGGCTTCATATAAAAGCACTAGATGTCCTAGGCATTCTACACAGATCAACTCTGGACCTGAGATTTCTCAGTAGATTGGGCTTTGTTTCTGTTGCAAACATAGGAAACTCAGAATGGAAGATTTTAAACAATTTGCTCTTATTAGACTGTGACAGGGCATTGCAAAGGTTTATTCTGATTGGAGGCTATTTCCTTTCCACGCATGAATGTCTTCCTAAAGAAACAACTTGAGTGATCCCTTCTATGTGGCAGTTCTCAGCAGATATCTGGATAGTAGGTTTGGGTCCAGGAGTGGGCATCTGATGATGACTTTCTGTGTGTGTGTGTGTGTGTGTGTGTGTGTGTGTGTGTGTGTGTGTGTGAAGTCAAGAGAAAACGGCATGGCATTACAATGAACACTGGTCCCCTATTGGTCCACCTTCTATGTGAATAGGGTTTCATCTTATCCATGAAAGAATTAAAACCTTGTGTACTTGTCAGTATGGGATGGGAAGCCTCATGACTGATGTACAGAATTGTTCTCTGCTCTCAGAGGGTCCTCCACATTTCTAGGATAGATGCCTTGCTCCAGGTTGGAAATCTTGTTAGTCTCCTATACCTGCTGGTTCTCCTGACTTTCTATATACCTCTCTGAACTGAGTATGAAGTGTGTGTGTGTGTGTGTGTGCACAAAAGCCTCATTTCATATTTTTATGTCTCTATACTTCCATTTGACAGGCAGGATCCATAGCAAAAATATTTTCTTTGCATGTGGACATTGCTTTGATTCACCATTTTATTTAAACTGGGTACTGAAAAAGCATGCAGAGCTTAATCATTCTCTAAAACTATATAATTATGTGACTCTTTTAAACCAATACCATCAAATATTTATATAGTTGATATAATATTAAAGCCTTGAAATCTGTACCTCATCAAAGGAGGAGCTATTCTTATTTTTTAGCTAAGAGTTATATAATACTAGATGTGAGGTATATTTTTAAAAGATTTATTCACTGTATTCCTCACTGGTGCCAAAAGAAGTTGCTGTTGTGTTGTTCATGTGACAGAGTTAAGGGACAAATAGGTCCGCTAAGCTGCCTAGTGGCACACAGCTACTATATGGTAGAACTGGTATTTAAATGCAGGCAGTCTGGCTCAGGAACTCTGTACAAAGTCAGAAAATCAATCACATTTCAATATAACTAAGAAGCCAAGATAGTCAGAATGAGACCCTAAAACACATTTTTCCTAATCTGATCCTTTGATTGTGTTTAATTCCTAGATAAGTTAGGGCTGAACATGCACCTAAAGTCACTGATTTTATGACCTTCTGGTGAGGAGATTTGTCTTTATTATTTAGGTGATTCTAAAGTCTTGAGGAAAGAAGTTAAAAACATAAAAATAAGAGAGGAAACTGTAAAAAGGAAAACAGATAGTAAAGGCAGGAAATTTGTAAAAGATGGAAATGGTAAGAAAAATTATTCTCTCTTGAAGAGTCTAGAAGTAACATGACCCAGCTCTTCCATGTTAAATTTATAACATCCAGACATTTAAGATAACATGTTCATCTCATTTAAAGCCATGGTTGGGGGTTTTGCTCCACTGATAGATAATATGATTTATTTTTATTGATTTGGTTGATTGATTGATCAACCATGCCTTGCTGGGAGTCAACCCCAAGGGCATACATAACAGGATAATAGTGAAGCACTTGTTCTTTAAGCTACATTATATTATTCTTGAGTGAAAGTTATCCTCCTGGTCTATCCAGAAGTTTGAGTAACTTTAAGAACATGCACTTATATCCAATACTTAAAACTGGGGTTACAGGGAGACCTTGTCTCAATAAGTCAAACAAATAACCCCAGCATATGCAGGGCAGTAGCTGCAGTGTTCTGGCATACAGAACATGTTCAAATAGTAGTGATGATGATTATAGTTATAATCAGTGCCAATAGAATTTGAGAGATGGGGAGAATTAAACCAGAGATATGAGATGTCCACTGGAAAGTATATACTTGCAGAGTAACTAAACTTCAAATCCACCCAGCACAAGCTAGCTGTAAGACAGAGAGCAAATTTCTTTTTATGGTAACCCTCCTAGAACTGCTTTGCTCTTAGGATTATTTGCAGTTGTAGTTGAACAGATACCCATCCTTCTTCATTCATGTCCTTCATTTTCATTTACTGGATTAGGCCCCATATAACTAAATATTGTACTAAAATTTTCAGCATCTACCTCCTTTAAGTAATGGAAACATTTTAAAATCTTCCACTACCACCCCAATCCAGAGAGGTTCTCACACATACCATGTATTCTCCACAATATTGAGTATCTAATAGCACTGAGAATCAAATAATACATAGTATTTCTGCCACAACAGAATGATCTAAGGCTCCATCAATAACTTCAAAATAGCAGTAATATTGTGCTAGAATTTGAGGCCGCAATGAAAAGTGACAGCCATTGTAGGTCCCCTGCATATATATCAATAGCTCACCTCATTAATACAGTCAGCAAGCATTGATTTCAACAAGAGTGATTATATGCTAAAATGACAGGTGCATGGATGATTCTGCTGGGTCAGAAAAAGAAGACCAAATATGAACTTCCCAACAAATCCCACAGCTCTTTATGGATGGGCTTTCTGATCAGCAATGCAACCATGCTTCAAAACTCACCTTGGGTAATTATTCAAGATGGTAAATGAAAGAAAAAGATTTTAGAAAATTACAAAAGTGTGCCTTCCCACAAATTATTTGTTTTCCTAATATTCTGAAAATTATTTTTACAATAACAAGCTGTTTTAGTTACTTTTCTGTTGCTGTGACAAAGCACCAAGGCCAACATCTAGAAGGAAGATTTTATTTGGATTTACGTTTCCAGAGGGAGGAGAATCCATCATGGAGGACACATGGCAGGAGGAAGAATAGAAAGATGAGCTCTCACATCTCCAATTACACAGAGGAAATGTGGTGAGACCATATGCACTTCAAGCCTACCCCCAGTGATGTACTTCCTCCAACAAGGCCACACCTCCACAAAATCCTCCAGTAGCACCACCAGCTGGGGCTTGTACTCAAATACTTGGAGGCTATGGAGGAAATTCTCATTCAAACCTACATAGAAGATAACCTAAATTATCCTGATATTTATAATATTTGGAAGTGTCTCAATCCTTGTTTCATTTAGTGCTAATTAATACATTAAAATGGACTCATCTGCCAATTGCAAACCAATTGTAGCAATGTTTTTGTTCAGAATATATAGTTATGAAATTGTTGGTTATAACACCTGGTTCTCACCAGGTGAGACTTATCAAGGACTTAAAATGCTTTATGTGGTGAAAAAAGTATGTCTCTTTAATTATTTTAAAAAATGAATGATAAATATTCCTAATACACAAATAGCATAATTTCACTTTTCTATGAAACTAAATCATTTTAGCTTTTGATAATGGAATAAGCCAAGACTGTTTGAACTGGAATATCTGTCCTTTGTTTTTAAATCCCCTGTTTGCTGCTCAGTTAGGCCAAATCATACTTTTAAAATGAGCTCATAATGATAAATATTTAATGTGTATAAACTTGCAATGCACTGTGTCCTTTATCAATTACAGAAAGCATCTCCTTTCAAAGTACATAGTGAAATACAGATATGTGCACAAGACAGGAAGTCACATGGTGTTAGCTACATACATTGAAACAAAATTCCCAGCCAAGAAAAGCAATATTTGAATACCCTCAATATGTTTTATCCCTTAGGTGGCATCTCATATATGATCACACAGATGTGAATATTCTTCCTTTAAGTGATAAAGTTTACCCTAATTCTCCGGGGTTTTTTTTGGTTTTTTGTTTTGTTTTGGTTTGGTTTTTTTTTTTTTTTTTGGTCTTTTTGAGACAGGGTCTCCCTGTAGCCCCAGCTGTCCTGGAACTCACTATGTAGACCAGGCTGGCCTTGAACTCACAGAGATCCGCCTGCCTCTGCCTCCGGAGTGCTGGGATTAAAGGCGTGCGCAACCATGCCCGACAATTTTCCGTTCTTTAAATTCACACTGGACCTAGAGACAAGCTTCTAAAACTGGAAGAGGGAAGAAATAACCTCACCATGTAGAATCCTAGCAGTCATCATCCTATCCAAGTGGTCAAGGTCACTATTTCTGGTCATTAGACATAGTGACATGCCAATTCTGATACGGTAGGATGAGAACCAAAGCATATGTCTCATTCTCTCAACAAATCCATACCCTTGGGATGATTACTACAAGATACAGGCAAGTAATAATCAATTAGTTAAGACACTTCACAAATTGCGAGACAATTAGAAACAAAAAGAACAAAATAGACCAAGAAATGATTAGATTTGCTGAGACAAGGGACATGACTAAATGCAACATGGGATTTTGAATTAGAATTAATCTTACTCTACAAGAAGATATTACTGGGGGAAAAAGAGAAAAAAATGAATCCAAATTTATAGCCTAACTACAGTAAGACACTAAGGTTAATTCCTTAATTTTT
>NW_008353490.1:2084797-2103242 GCF_000622305.1 Nannospalax galili
TTCTTTATAATTTTTCGGAAATCCCAAATTACTTTTAAAACAAAAATGTTTAAACCACATATGAAAAAGTAGTATAAGATAAATAAATAGGGAATCAATTAATTCCAATTTTTGTATATCAATTCTTTCATAAGATTTTTTTTTTAACCACTGGAGACATCCATCCAACCCTCATGGGCCAATTCTTATAGTCAGCTTTGAAGTAAGCAAACAATATCTGAATTTTAGTATTGTCTTCATTTGTGCTTCAACTAACAACAAATGCATCGCTTTGGCATATGTTGTTCACAGTTTGACTTAGCACATATCTATTAAAGACAGATGTGTTTGTTTGATTGAGTCGTCCTGGTTCCTATGCATGCTGTCACCATTGCTGCGAGTTCCCAGGTAAGCTCCCAGAGGCCTGAAAGCCTCCATTTCTTTCAATCTTTCTGCCTTGTTTTCTGAAATGGTTCCTGAGCCAGCCGTGGGTGGGTGAAGTTTAATATAAGTGTCCTATCCAGGGACACACACTCTGCAGTCCTTATTCTCTAAAATTTAGCCAGGTGTGGCATTCTGTGTGTATTGCACTCTGTTATGGGGAGCTTCACTGGTGAGAGTTGGGGAATGTATTAGTATTCTTTCCACCCCTTGTTCCACTATGTTCCATGAGCCTTAGGGGTAGAGGGTCCATTGTAGGTGTGTCACTTAAGGCCGGGCATCTCACAGACATGCGTGGCCAGATATGCCTTAACATATATGACACAATGCCTGAAATCTGGTGGTGGGGTTATGCAGAGCAGGCAGGGGGTCTAAATTTGATTAAGATGTATTATAAGAAATTCCAAAAAAATTCAATAAAAATTGGGAGAAAATACATTCTATAAAATTCTCAAGGAATCAATAAAAATATTTTTAAATTAAAACATAAAGTAAATCACACAGGTAAAAAGACAGGCTGTCATAATAAATCAGAAATACCTTAAGCATCTTGGCCAAACTTAAAGAGCTAAAAGTAAGAATCCACAAATGTTTGAGTTTGATGTGAGCTCTTATTCGATTCACTTTCTCACTCCAAGATTTCACCTAAATATATATTAAAACAAATAACCAGTTATAGTCATTTAAATAAAATATCTATTTAAACCTATACATTAATCAACTTGATTTGCAATCACTTTAAAGAAGTAAAAACTGAAGTTAAAGTAGTTTAAACATAGTGTTCATTTTAAAAAAAAAAAAAAAAAAATTCCCAATGAAGCTAGGTGTCCATCTGAGAACCCCAATGTGACATTTTCCTTCAAATTGAGGAAGTTATCTTGTCAGACAACCTGATCTCACAAATTTTAGACAGATAGGTGAGGATAGGGATAGGTGACTTTATTGCTGACAACTGATATGACAAAGCCACTGCTGAAAGCTGTTTATTGCAAACATAATATAGGGGAAAATCACTGGAAAGATTTTAAGATGGCAAACCTGGAAATTGTGTGTTTATAAAGGTGAGTCAAAAGGAAAGAGGGGAGGAGATAGGGGAGAGGATATGAAAGAGGAAAGAACCGAGGGAAGGAGGAAGCACACAGAAGACGAGGAGAGGAACAACATAATTATTAACTGGGTTTTATCAGGAACTATAATTATTTTTTAATTTTTTGGTAAAATTTTTGTGTATTTCTTTTTTAAATATATATTTTAAAATATTTTATTTATTTTTTTTTTTGTGTGTGTATGCGTGTATTGCCTGCATGTAGGTAAGAGCACCCATGTAGTGCAATACCGGTGGAGGTCAGAAGAGGCTGTCGGATCCCCTGGAACTGGAGTTATGGACAGTTGTTAGCTGCCATGTGGGTGCTGGGATTTGAACCTGGGTCTTCTGCAAGGACAGTCAGTGTTCTTCACCACTGAGCCATCTTTCCAGCCCTGAATTTTGTGTATTTCATATAGAACATCTCAATCAGTCTTAAACATCTTTATTACCCCTCCCCATTGGCACACTCCCATAGCACCTACACTGGAATTCACACATTGTCATTTGTGTTAACGCCTACTGTGTCAAGTTAGTATCGCCAGATGTTCCTCAGTGCAAGTTCATCTACTGAGATCTAGAATGCTTATCTAGAGTCCCTTGCTTTAGGACGATCTGCTCTTCCTCACCTAGCAGTAATCAGTTGCCAATATTTCTTCAGCTAAGACTGGAGTCTGCTGTTCATTTCCT
This sequence comes from Nannospalax galili, assembly GCF_000622305.1. Taxonomy (NCBI): domain Eukaryota; kingdom Metazoa; phylum Chordata; class Mammalia; order Rodentia; family Spalacidae; genus Nannospalax; species Nannospalax galili. The sequence continues at coordinate 2,086,992 of NW_008353490.1, forward strand.
CAGTTCTATGCTGGGTTTCTGTCTGCTTGAATTTTCATGGGACTTGTGTATGCTGACAGCATTGCTATAGATTCATATGGTCCCAGGAACTTGTAGGACTCTATTTCCATATGGTTGTCAACCTCCTCCTGGCTCTTATAGTCTTTCTGCCCCCTCTTCCACAATACTTTCTGAGCCCTGGGTGGGTGAAGTTTAATATAGGAGTCCTGTTCAAGAACCAGCATTCTTTAGACTCTCTTTAAACTTTGGCCATTTGTGACCTTTTGTGCTCCTGATCCTCTGTTGCGTAAGGGAGCTTTATTAATGAGAAGTGAGAGATTCATTTAGGTGGGACCATAGGAGACTGGTATTACTGAGAGAGAAATGTGGAAAATGGGGACATGTTAAATGTGGAAGCCATGATGGAAGGGTTAGAAAGGGAGAGAGGAGAGATAAATAATACCTAGCTAGTTTAAAAAAAAAATCAAAGGAATGATATTAATCCAAAAACCTAAGGACAAATTACACATACACTATCTCTAAATGAATCCAAGTGTATAGCTAAAGGCTATATAACAAAAAACAGTACCAGACAGGAAAACATTCTTTTGAGATCTTGGCTAGGGTGGTCCAAGAGACCCCCAAAATTACACAGGCTATTGCCATAGGCCTTAATTGCCTCACAGAAGTTGAAGGTAAGATTCTACTGCCTAAGACAGAACATACTTCCCACACATGTTTTGGAGCAATGGAGTTCGGACTGGTCTGGAAGCCACTTCCCTTGAAGGCTAACTTTCAAAGCTTTGAAAAGCACTATGAAGGTGCCAAGGGAAAAACATCAATTAATGGTCCAATACCAACTTCAAGATCAAATAACCACATCAATGGCCAACACAGCATAAGATATTGATGCAATAGTGGCACTTTTACCTTGGGGGCAATCAACAGCTACTTAATTTGAATAAAAGCTTACTCAATTAGAGGAAACTTAAGTGTGTTCTATGACCATAACCAAATACCTATGGCTCGAGGGGGACTTGGATCTTAGAGAATACCTCAAGACTGTCACATTCCTAGACTAATATAATTCCTTACTATGTGCAAAATATGTATCCTTAAATTTACAGAAAAAAATACTCAGTCACCACTCATCAAAGCTTTCTTTGCACCAGACAGAGACTATTACCAAGTATCACAACTGGTTACACACATTGTCTATGAGTTGCCCAGGCCTAAGTGACTCTACACCTAAGGCTCATAGAACATAGAACAGGAGTAAAGAGGATACTAATGAATCTCTCAGTTCTCATAAACGAAGCTCCTGTAATCATAAGCAAATACATATGGCTGGAGAGGACATAGATCTTAGAGAAAATGCTAAGACTGTCACATCCTTAGATTAACGTAATTTCTTACTATGGGAAAAATATGTATCCTTAAATTTACAGATAAATATCTCAGTCACCACTAATCCAAGAATCTTCTTTGGCACCAGACAGAGACTATTACCAAGTAACACAACTGGTCACAAACATGCATTGTCTGTGAATTGTCCAGGACTGAGTGACACATCCACAATGCAACCTCTATAGTTAAGGCTCAAGGAACATAGAACAGGGGTAAAGGGGTCACTACTGAACCTCTCAATTCTTGTTACTGAGTTGTAACTGTTAAGTCATTTATATGTGCTGTTTCTGATTTTGTAATGTTGGCACTAAGAGCTATAAATGTCCCTCTTAGGATTGCTTTTAAAGTGCCCCAGAGGTTTTGCTATGTTGTAGTCTCATTGAGTTCTAGGAATACTTTTACACATTCTAAAGGCTTGATTTACAGTTTGGCTCCTTCCCATATTTGCTTTTCTAATTTCACAATTTGTAATTTTACCTTCATCATAGATCATATTGTAAATTATGAAAAGTACTCAACATATGTGGGAAGAAAGCATCACTTTGAGATTAGTTGATGTCAATATAGTTCTACTTTATGGAGCCAGCCTGGCTAAATGAATCTGGCACTCTCGTTAATTGAAAACAAGTGATTGGAAAACAGTCACCATTTGACTTTGCAAAGTAAGAATTATTCATGATGACTGGATTTGGGGGTGGGTTTCAACCCATCACTGCCTGGCACATGTCAATTACTACATAAATGTCAAATATAATGTGAAGCCTGCATAAAAAGTTCAATTCCAAACGTAACAGTGACAGCTTAACAATGTGAAGTTTGTCTAGAGTTTCTCACGTTAATTTGGTAATACTTAAACAATACATGGAGGATTTATAGTATTATCTGGTAGCTCCTTCAAATGTATACATAAATAGTATCATGGAAGCTTTGGGAATATTATCTCTTTTATGGCTTTATAGATTGAACAAACCAAATGAAAACTGAATCTCCATTACAATCTCATCCTTATCTCTAGATAAAACCTATGACTGATTTCAAGATAGAGTTTAAAGTGACCATATTTCTTATGCCACGTTCAAGGAAATCATGTCAACTTTGAATGTTATTTATCTTCATCTTATACATAAAACTCCAGCAGATTTAATGCTGGCTTTCATCATCTGTCAAATCCTTCATATGTCCCTCAAACCAACTGAATTCAGAATTCTCAGCGCTTTCTGTTCCAATACAGTGTATGATGAGTTTATAGTATATTTGATACAGACCTGTTTCTTCCTTGCCACATTGAACTTGTAGTTGCCATTTGCGGTTGGTCTAGAAAATAGGGAAGTAGAGATGTTCCTTGGACTGAGTCTCCAACCATAGAGATGAAGAAGAGAATATGACACCATGAAACCAACTGTTGACTGTGGAGCATTGCTGCCTGCCCTGGTGGCATTCGTTGGATTTGGGACAGCTGCGGTATTTTGAGATGAGTTAATTGAAGGTGATGCAACAGATGTTTAGTTGGAATAAATCTGCATGGGTAGGAGCAGGACCAGAAGCAGCCATCTCAGTCCCAGTCCAGCTACCATTGCTCTGCCCATGTTTGCTCCACTGACACAGAGTGAGACTTAGGATGATTGGTGCAGGGAGTTCAGCTTGGCTCAAGCAAGTGCAGGCAAGGTTGGTAATGTCTCCTTGATCGATTGTTCCTTTGACTAGAATTAAGTGACCCTCTTTGTTATAGGACGGAGTTCGCAAAAAAATCACTAGCACCACTTTAAGAAAAGTAGCAAGGTAAATTTTATCTTTCGACCGTCCAGGCTGTCTATCTCAGGAGTACAAGCAGCCCTGATGATGTCGGGTCAGAGTTTTTATAGGACTACAGAAATATTATTCAAACAGGACACTTGTGAACCAATCAGGTTTGTACAACATAACAGAACTTTGAATCTATTAATCAACAACAAATCATTATACAAACAAGTGACACAGTCATATAACTTGGCAATCAACTTTGTAATTTTAAAATTAGTCAACTTCCTAGCCATAACAATTATAGCAAGAAAGCTAAAATCAGGAGTTATCGGCTGGTCATACAATAACATGGTGGTCTTATAGTTTGTGTCAAGGTGACCTAAAATGGAAAGCAAGTTACAGAAGTGAAAACAAGCAGTTGGCCAGATGTAAAATATCTGGAATTAGCACATTCCATGGTTCATGGCTAGGACAATTTCCCAAGACCCAAGGTTGGCCCCCTTTTCCTTTTGGTGTGGAGCAAAGTTGCTGCTAAAATGGCTCTGAACAAAATTGAGTAACTTAGGGAAGTTTGCTGAGCCAGTTCACTCTTTATCTCTTCTGATTACTTTTAATTTTAAGTTAGTTTTGTCAGATATTAGAATTACAACACCTGCTTGCTTCTTAGAGCCATTTGCTTGCAATAATTTTTTTCCATCCTTTCACCCTAAGGTAGTGTCTATCCTTAAAAGCAAGATGGGTTTCTTGAAGACAACAAAAAGATGGGTTTTCTTTCTTCATCAATTCCTTAGCCTGTGTCTTTTGACAGGGGAATTGAGGATTGGGGTCACTGATATTTAGTGTTATTATTGAAAGAAGTGCATTGGATATTGTCATTTGACTCCTTTGTCTTTGTTTACTTTGTGCAGCCTCTTGAGTATATTCATTTCTATCTTCAATCCTTTGTGTTGCTTTGAGTATTCTCTGTAGGGCTGATTTGGTGGACATGAATTCTTTTAGCCTATTCATGTCATGGAAAATTTTCCATTCCCCTTTGAGTATGATACATATCTTTGCATAATAAAGTATTTGGGGTTGGCATCCATGTTGTTTAGAAATGAGAATATTTGGTCCAGACTCTTCTAATCCAAGTTCTTTGCTCATAGCTTGCACTGAAAATCCAGCTGTAATTCTGATGGGTTTTCCTTTATATGTAGCTTGCTGTTTTTTCTCTAGTAGCTTTCAATACCCTCTCTTTGTTCTGTATATTTAATGTTTTTACTATGGTATGCCATAGGGAGTTTCTGTTCTGGTCATGTCTAATTGGTTATCTATGTGATTCTTGAATCTACATAGGCAAGTTTTTTACTTATTTTAGGGAAGTTTTCTTCTATAATCCTGTTGAAGACCTGGTCAATGGCACAGGTCAAAGAGTCTTCTCCTTCCTGTACGTCTATGATGCACAGATTTGGTCTTTTCATATTGTCCCACATTTCCTGTTTATTCCATTCCTGTATTTTAAAATAGTTTACAGAGTCTTTGCATAAGGAGTCCAGATCTTTAATGTTTTCATTCCGTTTTTATATTCTGTTTTCAGTTTCATTCATCCTCCTTATGAGGCTTTCTCCAGTTTTTGCCAATTGGCTTATTGAGTTTTTGAGTTCTATGTTCATTTTGGTTTGGATTTTCTTCAATATTTCTGTCTGTTAATTCACTTTTCAAGTGCTGAATTGTTTTGATATTTCATTAAGTCTTGTATTTGTATATTATTGAGTTTCCATCACAAGTTTATGCCTATACTTTTTGAGTTCTTTTAGTTGTTTGTCTGTGTTTTCTTTAAGTTTTTTGCTCATGTTTTTGACTGTGCTTTTAAATTCTGTGTCTTGGGATTCCTCAAGGTGGTTCTTATTGTAGTGCACTTCTCTAGGACTAATGGGTTTTGTTAGGGACATGGTCTCTTGGTTTTTCATTTTGTACTACTGTTGGGTATATGAATGTTCTTTTTTGGTTGTGTGTCTAGTAATATCTTCTGTTCTGCCTTTGTTTAATTGAATTTTTGTTCTGCTTATATCGTTTATGTAGCTTGGTTGCTTTTTGCTCAGGCATGAAAAATAGAAAATAAATTGGTGTGTTTCTTGTTCTTGCAGGGTAGTAGGCTGATATGGGTACAGTGTACTAGGTAGACTGGCCAGGGTATTCAGAGGGCTGACATGTGTCAGACAGACCCGGAGCAAATGCAATCTATGCTAATGGGTTTAACTAGCCTGGGTTAAGAATTTGTCCAGAGATCAGAGGCAGAGAAATTGGAGCGGACCTGGGTCCAAGGCTAGCAGGACATAGATGCGACTATAATTTTAAAAAATCTGTTTGAATCTGCTTCTAAAATTCCTAAAATCTCATTGAGAGTGACCATTGTGTCCTATCATATTCTTTGTCATGTGTTCTGTGTTCTACCTTTAAAAATGTAGCTATACAGCTGGGCGTGGTGGCACATGCCTGTAGTCCCACCACTTGGGAGGCAGAGGCAGGTGGATATATGTGAGTTCAAGGACAGCCTGGTCTACATAGTGAGTTCCAGGACAGCTCGGGCTACAGAGAGACCCTGCTTCAAAAAGACAAAAAAAAAAAAAAATGTAGCTATGCACCTCTCCTATAGTTTTTCTAAATGTTTTGTTCTGTGTAACATATTTAGTTAGAAATATTCATTATTCTTTGAGGAGCAAGAAGTGAACTATAGCAGAGACCCAAGGGCTCCCTGAAGCAACAGTTTCTGGCAGAAAAAGAAGAATGTGTATCAGTACTTTTAATACTTCGACTCAGTAGCAAGTGGAGAACTTCAACAAAATATGTTGATTTCTTTAATCTTTTTTTTTTAATTAGAAGAAGCATTTCATTACAATAGCACTAACCTATTCAATAACATTTTTCTGAGCTAGGGTACATCTCTTTCAAAATTGGCTGTACATTTTTAGGTTTACAGATGAATTATTGCGCTTGTACAATCTTTTACTCATTATAAACTCTATAAGACATAAAATTAAATGAGGTTTTAACGTTTAAAAAAGATCTCCACTTCGTTGTTAAAATACACAGTTTCATACAGAAAAATTCATTTTAAGGCAATTGACATTGAGACGTTAAGGTGTCATGGGAATATGGATTCCAGACATTTGGGTTTTGTTGGCCCTGAGCAATCGTAATGGGGAAGAACCGCAGGGTGTTGTCCTCTGAACCATACAGAAAGGAGGGTTGGAGAAGGGGCTTCCAGTATTCCTCTCCCAGAGAGGGGTAAAGGGGAAGGGCTCCCCCACAGCTGGCACAGGACCGAGGCCGATGGCCAATGCCCTCTAAATGGAACTGGTAAAAGAAAGGAGCCAGGGGCTCCTCCCAAGCCCATGGGACCCCTGAGGAACAGATCCTCAAAGGACCTCAAGAGTAAAAACAAATCAGTTTATCTGGTCCAATTGTATGTCCTTAAACATCCAAAAAGGAAGTATAACCAAAGATTAAAGGGGCCAATATAATTTCATAAGAGCATACATATATATAGCTAAAAGTTACTTGACAAACAGCAAAGCCAGACAGGCAATACCTTCAGTCGAGTTGTTGGCCAGGATGGATAAAGTCTCTTCCAGACAGTAACCCAACATACTACTGGAAAAATGAACAGCAGACCCCAATTCTATCCAAAGGAATACTGACAATGGATTGCCATAGATGAGGAACAGCTGACCCTCCTGGAACAGGGACCTCTGGCTGACTAGATTTCTTTAATCTTGATTTGGTTTAGGAATATTAACTTTTTTTGCCTGAAATTTAATGTTACAATGATCATGATTCCTTTATCCAAGAAAGAGATTTTTTTATTGTAGGATTTAAAAACCATAATTATGCAAAACAGGACCATATCCTCTGCCAATATAAGAATTCAATGAAATTATGCCTGGAAATTGCCCAGAAATTGAACATGATACCTATAGCATACACACAGAGTTAAAAGGTTCTGATGATCAAACTCAGATTGTGTTTTCAAGGCAACCACTTCTATAAATGATCTATTTCACCAGACCTTTCCAGATGATCTTGACGTACATGTAAGACTGTGTTGTCAAACCCAAGAATACAGCCCTCTGTAGATCACATTGCAGTCTCTGTTTCAGTTAGGCTACACTTTGTACTCTGGCCAATGAACAGTGAGTTTAAATGGTCAAAACTCTTCATTCAAAGGCCATTCTTAAACCATCTCATGCCCAGGGTCCTCTATATTTTCCTCTCAGAACTTTGCACATATATTTGTGCAATAGTAGCCCCATGTGTGGAAGTAGCTCATGAAAGAAGGAATATGCCTATGTGAAATAAATATAAAGTTTGAGAAAAAAAGTGGGAGAGAGAGAACGAGAGAGGTTATAGTAAATTTTTACCCAACCTGTTAAATTCCCTACATGTGATTTCCACACCAGCAGAATCAGCCTCACTGAGGTTCTTGTTAAAATGCAAAATATTGTTCCTCTACTCAGATTTAATGATCAAAAATAAATGCCTGGGTACTTTCCATTCTTTGTTCTTTAAATTCCCCATGTGCTTGCTTCCTCAAGCACTTCTGGGTCAAAAATAAGAGCTTCATACTGAAATATAAGGAAAATGGTTTAACAACTGAAAAAACACCAGGGTATTAATTACGTGTTACAAAGAAAATCAATGCCAGACCTTCACTAAATATATTGTAATTACCTATCAAACAAAAAATATTCTATGCAGATGACTAATTTCACATCCCAATGAGACTCTGACATCATTTTTTTTACTTACTAATTACAGATTTGGCACATTTTTTATCAGCTTTTAGAAGTGGGCAATCAACATGGTTTAATAGTGAATCAATGCTTATCTTTTCATCTTTTGTCATACTCAAGCAAATTGGTACAGTGCAGTCTAACTATTAAAGGCTGCATTGAACTGAAGCAATATACCAGAGATCCTTTAGAGACATCAGCTCACTAAAGGGTCTGAAGGACTTAGCATTAAGTTTCATCTCCAAGTAGGGCCACCTGGGGTCAAATCTACGTCTACTTTCCTATGCAGGGTACTTAAGTTCTTCCTGTTTTTTTTTTCTTTGAGCAAAGAGAGATATTAATGACTCTCATGAATTTGTTGTAGAAGTGAGAATTAATATGTTTTAGGCACCTAGAACAGTGAGTGTCTGGTACTCACTGAGTGCTCGATGAGTATTAGAAACATGGAACTGACTGATTTTTCAAAAATAAGCACCATACATTCTTAAGAACATATTTGAAAAAATAATTTAGAAGTTTATTTCAAAAAGTATAACTCAATCTAATAGAATATTTTCTTTTCATAGCTGTGTGTATCATAATTGTTATATGAAGTTTCTCACATACTAATTCAGTAAAGATTTAGAAAGAAAGCATCAAATTATGTCAATAAGTATAGGATAACCATTTTGGCTTTAAAATAATTAAAATATTTTTATGTGTTCAAATATAATCATTTTGAATTTGAATTTTTGTGAATTTCATACAGTATATTTTATCTTAGATTCCTTCCCCTCCATTGAATTTCATGCACTCTGTCATATATATTCAGGCCTACCCAGTCAGCTTTTTGTCCCAAATGACCTTCGGTGTGTTCCATTCACTGGATCCTGGTTAATCTATTAGTGTCACTTAAAAAATAAGCAGCTCTCTCTACCAGTAGTTATCAGTTGCCAATACCTCCTTAGGTAAAGGTGGGGCTTCTTACCCACTTACCCACCACTATGCTGGGTTTTTGTCTTGGTTGAGTTTTCATGGATCTTGTGCATGCTGTCACCATTGCTGCAAGCTAATATGAGTAACTTCCAGCCATTTGGAAAACTCTGTTTCTTTGTGGTCATCCACCCCTCTGGCTCTTACTATCTTTCCAACCCCTCTTCCACAATCGTCCCTGAGCCTTGCGAGACAGAAGTTTGATAACAGGTTTGTGTCTAATGAGATGATCATGTGGTTTCTGTCCTTGCGGTTGCTTATATGGTAGATTATACCCCTACATCACTGGAACGAAACCAATTTGATCATAGCAGATAATCTTTTTGATCTATTCTTTCATTTGTTTTGTATTTTATTGATAATTTTTGTGTCTATGTTCACAAAGAAACTGGCCTATAATTTTTTGGGGGGTGGTTGTCTTTTTCTGATTTGGGTATTAGAATAATGCTCGTTTTGTTGAAATATTTTGGGAGATTTCCTTCATTTCCATTTTATGGAATATTTCAAGGAGAATTGGCATTGGTTCTTTGAAGGTTTGGAAGAATTCTACTCTGTAACCATCTGGTCCTGGGTGCTTTTTAATTGGGAGACTTTTAATTGCTGTTGCAATGGTTCTTATGGATGTGATAATATTATTTATGTCACTTTGATTTAACTTTGGTAGACCACGCATATATAGATATTTATCCATTTTTAATATTTTCTGGTTTATGAAATATACATTTCTAAATGATGCCCTGTAGCCTTCTGAAATTTGTCAGAGTCTATTATAATTTTTCACTTTTCAACCCTGAGTTAGTTAATTTGAGTCTTTCCTCTTTTTCTTTTGGTTAATTTGGCTAGAGGTTTGTCAATCTTAGTAAGTTTTTAAGGAACAAACTCTTCACTCCATTGAGTCTTTTCATTGATTCCTTTGTTTTATTTTGTTGATTGAAGGTTTGATTTTATTCTTCTCTTTGGTGTTGTTTATCCTTTGGTTTTTTAAGGCCTTCAGAGGAATCATTAAGTTATTTATATGATTTTTTTTTAAAGAGGGTCTCCCTATAGCCCCAGCTGGCCTAGAACTCACTATGTAGACCAGGCTGGCCTTGAACTCACAGAAATCCGCCTGCCTCTACCCTCAGAGTGCTGGGACTAAAGGCCAGTGCCACCATGCCTAGCCCCTTATATGAGATATTTTATAAATTTATGGTGTAATCACTTAATGCTCTTCATGTTTTAAATTTTCCTCTTGACTGCCTTCATTGGTTCCCATAGATTTTGATATGCTGTGTTTTCACTTTCACAACTTTCTGGGGAAGTTTAAATTTCCTTCTTGATTTCTCATATGACCCCATTTTCATGCAGTAGTGTGTTCTTTAGCTTCTGTGAGTTTATGTATTTTTTCTGATTTTTATTTTTGTTTATATGTAACTTTATTCCTTTGTGGTCAAAGAGAATACTGTATGATATTTCAACTTTACTAAATTGTGCAGATTTGCTTTGCATCTTAACATGTAGTCAATTTTGAGATAGTTCCTGGGTTGCTGAGAAGAAAGTTTATTCTTTGTTGTTTGTGTGGCATGTTTTGTATATAGATTCATTTGATTTATAATTTCATTTAATTTCAGTGTTTCTGTATTTAGTTTTTATCTGGTCAACCAGTCTATCAATGACAGTGAGGTACTTAAGTCACCTGTTCTCACTGTGTTGGAGTCAAAGTGTGATTTTAGATTTCATAAAGTGTATTTTATGAAACTCAGTGCCTCCATGTGTGGTTCAGATATGTTTAGTCTTGTAATATCTTCTTGGTGTATTTTTCCTATAGTGAGTATGGATTGACCTTCCCTATCTCTTGTGATTAGTTTTTATTTAAGCCTATTTCAACAGAAACTAGAATATCCACAGCTGCTTGTTTCTTAGATCCATTTATTTAGAATATTTTTTTTCCATTCTTTTACCCTAAGATGGTATTTATCATTGATGATGAGGTATGTTTCTAGAAGTTAGATATTCAATGGATCTTTTTTTCTAATCCAATTGGTAAGTATGTGATCTTTTACAGTAGATTTAAGACCTTTAATATTGAGAGTTTTATTGACTAGTGTGTATTAGTTCCTCTTTTGTTGGTGTTTTGTTGCTGTTTTCTTAGACTTCTTTAATTAACTGATATTCTGGGACAATTTAAGTTTTCTTTCTGCACTCTTGAGGTTGTTGAATCCTCTCTTCGGACTGAAGTATTCAAATGAGTATTCTCTGTGGAGCTGGTTTCATGAATATAAATTCCTTAAATCTTTTCTTTTTTCTTTCTCCTTCAATTATAGCTCATAGTTGTGCTAGTGTAGTAGTTTGTGCCAGAATCTGTGTTATTTCATGACTTGTAGGACATTGGCTCAAGCCTTTCTGGATTTCTAGTCTCCACTGAAATCAGTTTCTATTCTAATGGGCCTGCCTTTATATGTGATTTGATCTTTCACTCTCACAGCTTTCAATATTTTTTCATTGTTGTGTATTGTACATCTAATGTTGTGACTATTATGTGAAGTAGGAAGTTTCTTTTCTGGTCCTGTCTAGTTGGTTCTTTGTGTCTCTAATACCTTGAAAGATAGCTCTTTCCCTGAATTTGGAAAAATTTCCCCTATGATTTTATTGAAAATATTTTCTGTGTCTCTGACCTAGGCCTTTCTCCTTCTTCTATGCTTAAGATTCAATTGGTTTGATTTTTTTATAGTATCCCAGAAGTCTTGAATATTGTATTCCTGAGTTATTGCAGGTTTTATATTTTCTTAGACTGAGCAATCCATTTCCCCAACCTTGCCTTTGAAATCTGATATTCTCTGTTCCATTTCTTCTACTTCATTTTTGTTTCTTTCCTCTAAAGTTTTTAAGCTTATTTTTCTTTTTGAGTTTCTGAGTTTTTTCATTTCAAGTTTTATATCAGTTAGGCTTTTCTTCAGAGATTCTATCTCTTAATTGAATTCTAATTTTATGTTTTTAATAATTTTTTTTCATTCAACTGTCTGTGATTTCACTGTCTTCATGTTCTTGTCCTCTTTGAGGTCCTTGAAGATATTTTTAACTGTTATTTTGAAATCATTGTCTTTTGCATCCACTATATTGTCACTCTCCGGATACATTGCTAATTTCTGGAACAGACATATTATCTTAAATATTCAGGTTTTGGGGTTTTTTTTCAATAGGATCTATGCACCTGGACTTTGTCATTGATGGAATTTCTTGGAATGCGTAGGAGATCTCATCCTTGTGGAATTGTTTTTTGTATCATTGTTTCCTGTTTTCCACTTGTCAGGCTATGACACAGCTGAGTAGTGCTTGGGGGCCACTTTTATGTTGATGTGAAAATGGCATGTAAAAAGTAATCTCAGTAAAGCTAGGGATAGGTGGAACTTTTTAATTGGGGACCTAGTGTTGAATTTAAATGTTCCAAGGCAGATTTGGGAAAGCTCACACACCAGGGCCTTGCAAGATCAAAATTAAATATCTTGTATAGAATGTATACTCAACGTGAAAATCATGTTCATTGATTATTTTAACCAAGTTAAAACAACATCATTAAATTAAAACAAGAGATACTACTATTTCTTTAGTCTAATCAAGATCCAGGACTTTTAGCAATACCAAATTCCACCAAAACGGGAACAAGAAGAACTCTTACTCACAGCTGATATGATACAAAAAACAAAACAGAGGCATTTTGGAAGACAGACTTGTCTCTTCTTGTAAATTCATATACATTTGGTCAATGAAGACAGAAGGGCATCTGGGGATCATGGTCAGCCTTTCCAGCCTAACTTGTGAGCTTCAGGCCAATGGGATAACCTGGCTAAATAGAGGTGGAAGGCATTCCTGTGAGGGCACCTGAAGTTTTCCTTTGACCTACACACACACACACACACACACACACACACACACAAACACACACACACACACACTGCATCTGTATCATATCATATAGCAATCACATTACTTTGCTAACCAAAAGTGATGAAAATATATGTCCACAGAAATTCTGCTCCTGAATAATCATTCATAGGGGTGAAACTTTGGCAGCAACTGAGACATTGTTCAGTGTGAGAATTAGTGTATAAACCATAGGAAAACAATTAATAGTATATTCATCAGTGATAAAACATTATCTATCAACCAATAAATGATGTGTAGGAAAGTTACTGCACATTATGAACCCAATTGGGGATTGCTGCATACTGTATGATCAAACTATATGTTTTTCTGCAGGGAAAAAAACTTTAGTAAATAATATGAGAGGTTGGCAAACATTAGAAGCAGGAAGGGGGATGGATGGAACGTAGTATGTGGTGGAATCCTCTCTATGATGCTTTCATGGTAGATATAGCATTATACATTTCTTTAAATCCCATAAATCACACAATACCAAGATTAAACTCAAGTTCAAGTTCAACCATGAATTTTGGATGATATTAACGTGCCACTGTAGGTTTATCTTTTTCAGGATGTTGGCAACGGAGAAGACTGATAATATATAGAAAGCAAAATATGGGAATTTCATTATCTTTGTCACTCACACCACTCAAAGAGTTGGGCTTATTTCTGACCTTAGATTTAGAGTTTTTTTTCCATTATTGTAGCTCAAGTAGCTGAGTACACTTCTGTTTTAAGCATCATTGAGAAATGACATGTGAAATGAAACTTCTACCACAACTTTTAGCTCCCAAAATATAGATGTTGGAAGATGTTTCCTTTCTTTGGATGTCAGTGTACCTGAATGTGATACTTAAGAGCATACTTCAATGGAGTGTGAAGGCTCAGGCTCAGAGGAGGGCTAAGTGGACAAATAGGGAGAATTTGAATTCCTAATAAAATCAGCAAGTCTCTAAATCATCCTACTTTGAAACGGACCTTACCTCTGGACTCTGGTTATGAAATAACACATTTAGTTCTTATATCAACAATTTGGGATGGGATTGGGATGGGATTCTTCATTCCTTGAAGCAATACTTTTCTGTAAAATGATATTCCCATCAATTACACTTGCAATTTTATAGAATTATTTGTTTTACCTAGGATTATACTTACGAAATGTACCTGCTAGATAACTGATTACGCTGCAAAGCAACATGATTAAAACAAACAAACCAAAGTATGTTGACTCATTCATTACTCATGTTCTGGAAATAATAAAAACTATTTTTTATTCAGAGTTTAATATGTGCAGACAGTGTTCTCAGTACTTGTGTGAAGTGCCTCATTTAATCCTCCTGACATGAGGCAGTAAGTGCTCTTATTAATCTAGTCTTACTGTTGACTAATTTATAATTAGAAATGTAAATATTGTGTTGTTACCATACTTATGGCTCAGGCTATCTAACTAATTTATGGAAGCAGAGGAACAGAGATGTAGTGCTATTTCATTATAGACAAATCTAGTTAAGATTCACTCATTTAAATATTTTCATATGCTATGATGTAATTAGTCATTACTATTGTTATTTTCATTATAATCCAGTGGTAGGCATCAAATCAGGGATACTGCACATACCAGAGAAACATTATACTAGTGAGCTATATCATCAGTTTGTTTTGAAGTTTTATATATTTTTAATTGTAATGTGTGTGTTTGTGATGTGTGTTTTTGAGTTCAAGCACATGTATGGCATTGAATGTGTATGGAGTTCAGAAGACAATTTCAGGGGGTAAGTTCTCTTCTTCTGCTGTGGGATCCAGGGATCTAATTTAAGTCAGCATATTTATGCAGGAAACACTTTCACTGGGCAAGCCATCTTGCCAACCTTATTTTTATTTTGAAAACAATTAAATCATCTACATTAAAAAATGAATCATTGATCTTTTATACACAGGAAATTGCCTGATGTAATTTTATATTAGTAACTAAAAGTTTCCAGTAGTTAAACAAATCATGAGAAAATATCATCAGATGGCATTGTTTTGGTGGCAGTGCTTACTAGGTCTGTTCTGTGTGTGTCACACATCCTTGTCAACCTACTGCTTAAAGAACACTGTGAGAGAGGTGATATTCCTATTTTTATGTTCCATGTGATATAGTCAAGGTCCTGAGCATTGAATAATGTGCTAATTTTCCAAGTTTTTCCATAGTCAATTCTAGCTTTCTATGATATCAACTGCCAAAGAAAATATACTTGGCTTATTAGTTTTTCTGCTTCCCATCATCATTCACTAGAAGAAATTTATACTAACCAATAAATCCAGTCTTTCCTTTTTTAAAACCATAATTCATCAATTTCTGAATTTACACTTTTGCTAAAAATTTAAATATTTGTTTGCCTTTATAAGATAAAAATTGCTACTAAATTTATATATTCAGTAAATGAGAAATGGCATCCAATAATTAATGTGATTCTTGTGATTGAGTATTTTGGTATTTTGATAACTATGTTTCCTTTTTATTTAAATGTTCATGTCCTTGGTCATTGTGTTAGCCATTTGAATTCCTTTGTTTTTCATATCAAGTTACAGGATCTCTTTATATAATAAATATTATTTATTATGATAAAATTTAAATGTGAAATACCTTCTTCACACTTTCCTTAGCAGTCACTCAGTAACTGAAATACAAATGATCAGAATGGCTTAGTCCTGAGCTGAGGTGGATACTTTGTTACTTGAATTTCTAAGCTCCAGTGTCTCAGGTGATTTATTGGTCAGATGGTGGTGGTTGCGTACCCTGCTAACAGTTAAACAGTATTTCTGAAAGCTCACAGACTCAGAATTTTGTCTACAGAACCATTCTTGATATGTGCCTTACAGTGCCATATTTTAAAATGGAATATATATACATATATTTTATTGTTAGAAAACTTGTATGAGCAGTTAATGCTTGAATTTCCCACACTGTAGCAAAGATTTGTTTCAGTGAAGGCAAGATAGTAAAAATGCTTTTTTCTATATTCAAATTTTACACATCATCTATGTCAATGCCTCCTCAAGAGATTCTGTGGCCCAGTGTAGAGCTTTCTCTGAACATTTTCATAATAACTTTAGGGAAGATTAATCTATGATTTACATAAATATTTTATAGACTGTCAGTATAGTGTGTCAGAACCAAGGAACAGTATGGATTGTATTGGGGTGTTAGACTTATGCTTTGAGATATTTAGAAGCTCTGTAGAATGTTTTGTGAAACCAAGACAGTTGCGCACATGCAGTACTAGATAGGGCTTAAACAGTTTCTATGTCATGGATACATCTCTAAGAAACCATCCACTAGCCTTCAGTAATAGCAAAGACATTTATAAAACAATGAAGCATTGCCACTACAAAGTCATGTCTTTATATAAATTGTATAGGGTTTATAGTGCAGAAGAAACAAGCAACAAAATTTTAGGTTTCTTCCCATATTCACATCCAAGTGTAAAAATAGGCT
>NW_008353490.1:2103327-2106333 GCF_000622305.1 Nannospalax galili
GAAAACACAACAAAGCCTGGAATGAGTTCAATATCCTCTTTCCTCTTTCAGGATGATGTGTAACTTTGATTTTTTTTTTTGAGGATCTGGTTACTCTAGGAAGATTCTTTTTCCTTTGATTCCATTCTGTGGAAGCATGACTTCAGGATGTTCCCAAGTCTAGTTTTCCCCCTATGATATCAGAGAAAACATCTCTGTGGAGTGATCTTCCTACCTCTACCCTTTCTCTCTGGAAGAAGGATGAATGTAAAAGAATGCTCTAGAACCTGAACATGCTGGCCTCAGAGGGTAGGGAAGGCCAATCTCTCTGGGCGAAGGAGACCATGTCTTTTACATGTGTTTTCCTACAAAAATGAGATCACATTTCCCAGTGGCTATGAGAATCAAGTACTTTCTGTGGATAGTTCTTCCTGTGAGAAGATTCCTTGGAAGTCTAAAGGCTCCTCTTCGTCAGTGCTGTCTTCCTTTCTGACTTCATGAGTGTTTTTTTCAGAGGAGCAACAGGAAGAACCAAGATAAATGGAGCTTCAATCTGCTATCCTCCTCATGTCAACCTCTTTGATATGAATCAAGCCCTGAAAGCAAGATGTCCAGTTACTGCCTTTGGAATACACACTTCTACTTTTTCATTCCTTTGCTTCCTTTTCCATGATTTCCTCCACCCGAAATCACACAGGAAATTATTGCAATTTGTTGGAAACTTTCTTGACTCATCTAGACGACAGCGTTTTCTTTCCATCATTTTTTAAGGGTACGTTTTTTTCTATCACTTCCAAATGGTGATCATATTCCATCTGGCCTCACTTCTGTACAATAACAACCTTTGGAAAGAGTCATATGGTTCATCTCTTTTTTGTATCAACATTTATTTTGTTCCAAAGATGTTATAAACAACTTGGATGAAGAAAGAAAAAAAAATATACAATATATTTGTGTCAATACAACTTCAAAGCTCCTAAACCATATCGTTACTTCATTTTCTTGTACTTGTAAGGTATTAAATGAAGAAAGTCAGCGAATAAAATAATGTAAAAATTTACAAGCAAGCGGAGAGCACAAATCAAATGCTAGAGTTGAGATTTGGAGCAATAGATTACATTCTGACTACCCAGGGAATCACATATTCAAGTATGTCAGAGGGAAACTAACCAGAGGGACATTAGATTTGAGGGGAAGGAACCCAACATCTGTATTAAAGGGACTTTATACATGTGGGTAGAGAAGCATTGGCCTTCTTTCTAGGGTTATCAGACATTGAGATGTGGCAGCTCTGTAAGGAGGCAAGAGAGCATTCCAGATTCTTGCCACTGGCTTTGGACTAAGGTCAGTGGAGGCTGCAGTGCTCTCTCTGGTGCCATCAGAGACTGGCCTGTACTGGTCCTGTTCAGTTGGTTCAGCATTCCTCTGTGGAGGGAGTTCTGGTTAAGGTGTGGGATCCAGTCTTTCCCATCCCAGAATTGTCTCCTTCACATCCTGGCTTTAAATAATTTCTGGGAGTCTTTGCAGGGAGGAATTCTTTTATTTAGGACAGGCCTACAAAGGATTTGACTTCCCTAGGACACATCTTCTCCCACCTTTATTATGCTACTCATAGCAAATTGCTGATATTTGACCTTTTATGGCTTACAGAAGTCAGTGTTATGAGGTTCAGTCTAATAATGAGGGACAGTATGTATATGGATATGTATTTAGAAAACTGTTAAAAAAAGATGACAATTAGAAAATTACAGAAAAATAAATTATTAATATATTTTGAACCTGGGAAAACACTCACTAGGGTATGTGCAGTGCAGTGAGTATGTCCTGAAGAACAGTCATATATTTCAGTCAATTTTGACTTCAATGTTTTTTTTTTAAGATTTAATTCCTATGTTCTCTGAAATGTCCTCAGTTTTATTCTCAAGGACATGGACATAAAAATTATGGGAAATGTGGAGATCATACACAGATTCTCTTTTGTTCACCTGCCTTAAAAATCCACAGTAGTTCTCTAATAAAAGTCTGATGCTAGCGCTTGTGCCTGACCATTTCCCAACACAGGTACATTAAAAACCACAGCTCATAGCTGAAAGCTCAAATACCTCTGAGAACACCATGCAGATCAGGATCCCCATTGCAAAAACTTTTCTTCATCTATCACTTTCTAAGTATTTGGGAAAAAGAAAACAATAAAAAAATTCAAATCATCACAGACTTTCAAAATGACAGTGTTCTGTGAAATTAATTATGGTTTTAAATCATCTTTACCAGGTTAGATTAGAATAGATATCTAAAAACATTGGCCAGGGATTCCTGTGATGTTTT
Organism: Nannospalax galili; assembly: GCF_000622305.1. Lineage (NCBI taxonomy): Eukaryota > Metazoa > Chordata > Mammalia > Rodentia > Spalacidae > Nannospalax > Nannospalax galili. Next base: position 2,105,632 of record NW_008353490.1, read on the forward strand.
TAGAAATGTCCTGGTTGAAGATGACCTCCCAGACTGTGGTGAGAAAATTCTGCCAAATGAGTCTGGTATTTGGGCTTTGGACTGAACACATGGTTCTCATACTTGTAATTCACTATCTATTGGGATCTAAATTCTTTCTTTATAACCAAGTCATAAAGTAAGACATGTAAAATCTAATGCAGTAGGCAAAACTTAATGGAGCAGGCTTTTGATATGTGGTCCAGTCATCTTTTCACACATGTAAATAATCCTAAATATTAACAGAATGTGTGAAATCCTATTCTTTCTATATTGTTTCCGGGAATCATGTAGATACTCATATGCCTGACTCTTGTTTCAAAGTAAGTCTCTTTATGTCTGGACAAAATGATCACTTTTATGAATTCTAACACAGTTTTGATTCTACCTTCCTTTATCATAGTAATAAACTTACTTGTACACAGATCTGCTATTTTCTCAGGGGAAAAAAACTCATTCCTGTAAGTTGAATTAGCTAATCAAAAGATATGAGCATAAATTTATGTAAAAAATGTACTTAGCAGTAATGAAACTTTCAAAAATAGAGATCTTTAAAGCCATATTGTGAAACCACACTGAAATAAAATTAAGTAGTAACAATACTTAACAACTAACAGAAGTTCTAGGTAATTTAAATTTTAAAACAAGGAGAATATGGTGAAAAATTTACAAATAAGTGAAAGA
>NW_008353490.1:2106382-2129619 GCF_000622305.1 Nannospalax galili
AAATATGGTTTAATTAACAGAAGAGAAACATGAAGCAAATCCTACCTCCAACTAATAAATTAAGTTTAAAAATAAAATGATGGTAAATTTAAACATTGGCTATTTGAAAATAAAACAAGAAAACTCGTAGTAACCAGAAGAAATACAAACTCAGTATTATTAATGAGAAACAACAGTGGTATTTAGACATATATATTGGAGCAAATAATGTACTTACATGAATAGCTTCATGTACATGTGCTAATAAGTTTATAAATCCAACAGAAACACATTTTCACACATGATCCAAATAAATCCAATGCAAGTAAAACACTTAAATACTTCTGTAAACACAGCAAAATTGCTATTTTGTAAAGTGTGCATTCTAAGAGTGGGGGACCCAAAGGGTTTCATTGGCAAGTACTAACGTTTAAGTAATAGATCATGCTGTATTATAATAGGAGTAAATCAAAAGTATAAAAGGGCATAAAGCATTTTAAAGTAATAGACAAAATAGTAGGATCATTCCAGGAAGAAGGAACAGTTCACTTTTACTTAATTGCCAAATACTCGTTACATTGATAGTTTAAGTAGACCAGCATAGGTTATCACTAGATATTGAAAACACAACTCATTGCTGGTGGCCTGAAGTACATAGGAAGTGTGATGATTTTCTGACAACAGTAAATAGGATGTCACAGTAGCTGGTTTGTGGAGGAAAGGGGAGGATTTAAGAAGGGATCCATCTGCAGAATGAGCACTTGGTTCTGATCCTAAAGTTGAGAAAGGGGTGGTAAGCACCCAGAGAACCAGAGACCAGACTGAGCCTCCAGGCAGCAAGGATAATGGAGGTGGCTGCACCACATGCCAGGACTGAGCAATGGGGTATGTGTGACTGGTTTCTACTGAATATATGGAAGCTTAAGGAACTTTGCAAATATATTGACTGGGCCACTCATGGTGGTCTTTGAGAATTGTAAGAGTTGATATAACCCTCTTTTCCGATGATACTTTCTTCCCACTGAAGTTTTTAAGTAGAAGAGTCATTTGCTTTTGTTTGAAACAATCTCCAATTTGGATGCTAATTTCTTTTATCATGGTAATAAACTTGCTTGTTCACATACTGTAAGGGACAAAAAAGTGAAGACAGGCCCTGAGGCTGATGAGTTATAGATGAGAAATGATGGAGTTTATGAGAGAGAAGACATGGAAAATCGGGAAAAGAATTTCAAGTAAACAGTACTTGGTGAAGGACCTAGCACTGAGAAGGATGTAAGTCAGTACTAAGAAATTTCTCTTAAATATTAATTCAAATGATCCATATTGATTATTATCTTTATTCCTCAGACACTTGGATCTAATTATTCTCTCTCTCTCTCTCTCTCTCTCTCTCTCTCTCTCTCTCTCTCCCACCCAGACAGCTGCCTTATATTAGCAGTAGATAGTTTCAGTAAGATAAGAAAGACATGTTTCAAATACAGTAGCCTTATACTCTTATTTTTGCAGCAAATATTTGGTACCCTGAAATACAGAACAAAATCTTTCCTTAAAGAACACTGAGAAAGAAAGGGGACTTCCTTACTGCTTTTAAGGAGGACTCCAGATGCTCATGGTGGCCAGCCCTACAGTACCTGAACCTTGGTGTTGCCACATCTGCCTTAAATATTGATCCCAATTCTGTAAATCTGGCTATGCTTTCACTGTCTCTGAGCCCAATGACAAAATGTTCAGTCCATGGAAACATTCAGCTTTCTGGGTGCCAGGGGAAGAGGGTGTAGTTTTAGTCTTGTCAACTGTGGAATGGGTGCACCTTAATGGCCATTTTATGGTTGCTAGCCAGAAGTAGCAGTTAAATAGTGAATCAAAGACAATGGCTAACTTCAGATAGTAACTTTCCTGTTCTCTTTTAGTTCTAAATTTCAATTTGTTTCAAGTTTATTATACCAACTGAGGTATTGGGTATTCTGAATCTCAGATGTGCCCAAGCCTGGGTTATATCATTCATGCTCCATTGCCTTCGGGCTGCCTGGCTGGAAGACGGGTAGCGCTACTCTGAAATTCTCAGGGCTGCTGTTAGTCCCGGTTCATTTACATAGGACTGTGCCAGTGCTCTCAGAGGAAAGAGTCTTTGCACTGACTTGTGGCAGGGAGCTCTCCCAAAGTGAGGATTTCTTTGACATGTGGATGTATGTTTGCTTAATTTAACTTACAAAAGATGTCAAATTATGGAACTAAAGATATGGGACGAAAGATGTCAAATTATGGGACTTCCGTTGTGTTAAGAGCAGCTACTGTAATTGCAGAGGATCCAAGTTGAATTCCCAGAAGCCAAGTTGGGTGGCTCACAATTGCCAGTAACTCTAGCTCAGGGGATCTGATACCCACTTCTGAATTCTGTGGACACCTACCCTCATGTGCACACATTTCCCCACAGACATACACATTTGCACATAATTTAGAAATAATGAAAATAAAGAAATATGCTGAAACAGAGTGATTATTATAGAAGTGGTTACCGTCCATCATGGGAGATCTGCTTGGGGTTGGAGAGATGGCTCAGAAGCTAAGCGCACTGAGGGTTTTTAGTCCCCACATGGCAGCTCACAACTGCCTGCAACTCCAGATCTAGAGGACCTAATGCCTTCTTCTCGCCTCTCCAGACATCCAGCAGGCATGCACATGGTAGCACAAAGATATACGCAGGAACTCACACATACACATAAAAGGAAAATAAATAAATCTTTAAAAAATAGAAAGATTTCCTCATGGTGTTAATGTCATAAAACGTGAGCATGTTCTTCATCAACTTTAAGTTCCTATGGTAAGGTTTGTAGATATGCTTTTTTGGCACTTATATAAGTGGTATATCAAAAAGCCATAGTTCTCATGTGACTGAGTGAAGCCATTGCACTCAAAGTCATGTTCAGTAGCTGAAGGAATGTAGTGGTAACCATAAATCCAAAGACTATACAAAGTTTTGTCTGTTTGATTTAATAGAAGATAAAACACAAGTAGACAAGGGTGAATTCATTCCTCTAGCAATTTAACTTGGCTTCATTTTATTTTCTTTTAATTGACTGAATTGATTGATTTAACTCTCTCCTGACTTCACACTCTATAATCGTGTCCAGTGTCTCACTCACAAAATCCATGTCACTGACTCTGTTCCACGTTTCTTCTGCAGGGTAATTGTAAAGCTTTTTTGATCATATATATTGATGCAACAATGAAATTAGCCCTTTGACTGTGACTTTCTTCATAGCAATTTGCATAGCATTACGAATAAAATGACTTTACTTGTAGAGTAATTTCTTTGGCAGGCAATGCAATGTAATTAGATGAATCCCCTAGGAATACTGTCAGTCTTTATTACTAGCTAATTAGCTTACAATGTAATATGAAATGTTAAAAAAAAATCAGTCACATGATTTCCTGTTTAGGACTTAAGTTAAAAATCACAATGCTCAGAAATGAAATGTATAAAGAATACAAAGTCCCAATCAAAATTATGTTATCAGCTTTTATTTTTTTTCCAAGACTGCATTTTGCATTTATTACAAAGAGAATGCATATTGTTCTTTTAGAACAGTAAATACCTCCTATGAGAGCCATTTATAAAATCTAATAAGCTCCTCTGTAGCGCTTGTAAATCACTATAAACTTGACATTATTCCAAAGATTGATATGATTTTGCATAACTTAAGAATATTGGAATCATTCTTTGGTACTGTTTTGTGTATATCTTCTTGGATATATTTTACAGACAAGTGATATTAAAAAAGTGCTAATTAACTTGTAAGATGTCACTTTTCCATAATATTTGGTCTACTTATATTTTTTACTGTTAAACCATCATGTCAATTCAAAAGGAAAGTCACCTTAATTTGTATTTTACACTTTAATTATACAGTACTACAAGTAATATTTGAGTTCTTATCAATAATTTGTACATTTTATAATTAGGCTGAACTGCATTGTTAACTCAGATTAGCTAGTTAAGAGTCTGTATTTATAGTTTCAATAGTGTCATTATCGGGGCAAATTTTAAGTTATTTCCTTGAGGTGTGGTTAATTTCTAAATCTCATGTTGATGTTCTTCAATTTTTTAAATTTATAATTAGGATTTTTATTACTCAAAAATGCAGAAGTGTTTTTTAAACAAACACATAAAAGACAAGTCTTTTCCACAATCTAAGAAAAAATGAGTTTTCCAAAAGCAAGTAATTTATTTGGTCCAGTTAATCATTTTAATGATTTGTTATTAACTCTCACCATATACAGTCAGGCAATGCATCCATTTCCTCTCTTTTGTTGTCATTTGTCTTTATGAAATTCTCTTCAATACTGTCAACTTCCCAACTAACATAGGTCTACAGGTATAATAGTGACACTGCTATTTAAGGGACTACCAACAACTTCCTGATTGAATCTGCAGCCCACTTCACGGGAAGGAATATATACCTGGTACTGTAAACCTGGTTAAAAGTTTATAGCAGGGGTGGTCACAGGCTGTTTGGGTTAATCTACTACCAATAATATGCTATATGTATATGTAGTCAACTGCCTTCTAAATGTTTATGTTTATACCCGTACAACTCTCAGCCTTAGTTAGAGAATCCTTTTTTAGCAGTTTGCAAGTGTTAAAGTAAAACCTCATAACTCACAAAGTACTGAGAATAAGGGAATACTGAGTGCTCTGCCTAAATCAGTCACATACTTCATTCACTCACTGAGGCCTAGGGAACATCATGGAATACAGGGCAGAAAGGCTCTAAGAACATGAGGATAGAGAGAAGTACTGTAAAGTGTCTTCTTGATATGATATGGCTGTGGCAGTCATAAACACATAACCGCTGTGAACAAGTGCCCAAGACCTGAACAATAACAACAAAAAAAGAGATTCAAGGGTGGAATGGGGACTAGTAGGAAGAAAAAAACAGTCAATAGATGTGTGAGGGAATGAGAAAATTTAATAAAAGTACCAATGGAGGTGTTTGATCACAGTTTATTGGATACAAGTAAGGAACTCTTGAAAGTAATAAACAAGAACTCTTCAGACTGGGGAAATGATTAGTGATTAAAAGTACTGGCTGCTTTTTAAGAGATGAACAGTGTTCAGTTCTCAGCACCCATATCTGTCACTCCCGTTCCAGGGATCCAACAACCTCTTCTGGGCTCCACAGCCACACATACTTGCATGTATGTGGAGACTCATACATAAAATAAAACAAATCTCTAAAAAAACCATCCAAATCAGGAGAAAGTAAACATTTATCCATCCTTTCCAGAACCAAGCTGAAGAAAGTGACTGGTTAGAGAACAGAGGCTATGTTAGAACCTGAAGTCAAGTCCAGAGGACAGTTCTGCAAGTCCATAGGTAGAGGAAAGGCCACAGGTGACTGAAATGGAAAGGTTAAGACAAGTGTCCTGAAGATACATGTTCCTTGGTCAAATGGTGTAGCTAGGGACATGCTAGAGAAGAAGGGGCTTCTCCATGCAAAAGCAGCCAAAGGGAAAGGTCTCTGAGTCAGTGTCCAGCCTTCTGTGTTGACGCTACTAGTGTCCTCCGTGTCTAACATGCAGCCAGCTTCAGCAGCTCTCACTAGGTTGCTGTAAATCGATTTCGGATGATTTTGCCACCTTGACTCATGTTATTACAATAAGGGAGTGGACATTAGCATTATTTGGCAGACAAAAATTCATCTCAGCATGTGTTTTTTTGGTGCCAATATTCTCCAGACTTCTGTTCAAGAAAGGCAAAATGCATACATTTGTCACAGTTATACAGGTTATGTGACTGTGCACCTGTGAGATGGTTGGCACCTGGGTGCCACTGTGGCCTTCCTCCATATCAATCCACAGGTAAAATGATTTTAAAACCCACGCAATACTTTAATATATTAGAAACTATGCAACGCCACACTCTGTCATTTATTAGCTGATACCAGAAACTTAGTTGTAGGAATCAGAGAGTTCTGGAAAACTAACCCATTAAATAGAAGTTGTTAGTAAGAACTAAGTCAGAGTCCTTAATGTCTCAGAAATGCCTTTTCCCATCATTGTAGTTATGATTGTGATGGACGCTGGCTTTTTTTACCTGGCAAATCTAAAAGTCGGCACTTTCATACTCACCGTTTCCATAGTGCACTGAAAAATGAGATCACAGATCTAGGCTGTAAGGAAATCTCCGCAATATCCTAGTCTAACAAGATCTGTATAAAGACAAAACCAATCGCCATGCCTAAATGTTTGAGGAAAATTGCACAAGGTCCCACCACATGAAGAGCTACAGGTATTCATTGGATGCTGAGGGGGCAGAATCAGTTTTGTCTTGGGTCTAGCTCCCTGAGAGGTTATCTCTTAATCCCTTAATCCTGTGACCAAAAGCAAGTACATCATGAAAGTTCAATATGAGACATTTAACTTATCAGAAGACAGGAATAGAACGCCTAGTCAAGTTTGACTCAAACTGATTCTGGTGTTCACATTTGTATTGTGTTCCTCTGCTGGAGTGTGATTTCATAGTGATGGAAACTTTGTAAACTTTGTTCTTTGCCTGATTCTTCTAGAATAGTGTCTGGCCATAGTAGAATCTTCACTGCATGAATCCATAGTTCATATATCCTACAGCAACACCTAGTTCTAGAAGAAGACTATTGCCAACAAATATATGAGGTTTAAAAAGTAATATCTGGGGCTGGAGAGATGGCTCAGTGGTTAAGAACACTGGCTGTTCTTGCAGAAGATCTGGGATTGATTCCCAGCACCCACATGACAGCTAACAACTGTCCCTAACTCCAGTTCCAGGGGATCCAACAGCCTCTTCTGTCCTCTGTGGGCATTGCATGACATGGGTGCACTTACCTACATGCCGGCCATACACATAAAAATAATGCATAAAATATTTTTAAATTTTTTTTAAAGTGATACCTAAGATTTTCATTCTAATCTAGATAAAAATCTATATCTATGGAAGGTCAGCACTGACTACCGCTGGAGGCTAACCCTGAGGTCACCAACCAGTTTCTCAAACAATATAGCCTGCATCCTAACTGGCAGTTTGTTGATGTGTATGGGATGGATCCTGAACTTCTTAGCATGGTACCAAGACCAGTGTGTGCAGTGTTTCTTCTCTTCCCTATTATAGAAAAGTATGAAGTATTCAGAACAGAAGAGGAAGAAACAATGAAATCTGAGGGACAAGATGTTACATCATCAGTATATTTCATGAAACGAACCATCAGCAATGCCTGTGGAACAATTGGACTGATCCATGCCATTGCGAACAACAAAGATATGATGCACTTTGAATATGGATCAACCTTGAAAATGTTCCTGGAGGAGTCTGTGTCAACGATACCTGAAGAACGAGCCAAATACCTGGAGAACTATGATGCTATTTGAGTTACTCATGAGACCAGTGCCCATGAAGGTCAGACTGAGGCACCAAGTACAGATGAAAAAGTAGATCTTCACTTTATTGCATTAGTTCATGTAGACGTGCATCTCTATGAATTAGATGGGCAGAAACCATTTCCGATTAACCATAGGGAAAAAGGTGATGAAACATTGCTAGAGGTGCCATGGAAGTTTGCAAGAAGTTTATGGAACGTGACCTTGGTGAATTAAGATTTAATGCAATTGCTCTTTCTGCAGCATAGCTTGTGGAAAATGGAAACCCAAGTACTGTATTATTTACAACAAAGTATACACTTCCGATGCCATACACTAACTCATAGTTTTTGATATTTTCATTGACTCAAATGATTAAACTTTACGTGAATAAACTTTTACTAAAACTGAAAAAAATCTACATCTATGTATATAACTCAGTGGAGCAAGAACTATAAGCTTATCTCTAGAGAAGGAAATGAAAACATAAAGAACCCCAAAATATTATTTAAGTAGAACACTTCCGATGCCATACACTAACTCATAGTTTTTGATATTTTCATTGACTCAAATGATTAAACTTTACGTGAATAAACTTTTACTAAAACTGAAAAAAATCTACATCTATGTATATAACTCAGTGGAGCAAGAACTATAAGCTTATCTCTAGAGAAGGAAATGAAAACATAAAGAACCCCAAAATATTATTTAAGTAGAAAGTAGAAGATTTTAGTTGAATTTGTTTAATATGTAAAGATCAATCATTCATAATGTAAGGAAGGGAGCATTGTTTGTTAATTCTTCTATCTCCAATACCACTGTTTCTCTCTCTCACTCTCTCTCTCTCTCTCTCTCTCTCTCTCTCTCTCTCTCTCTCTCTCTCTCTCTTTCCTGTTTGCAGTTCTTAAAACACAGTTATGATTTCTTATTGTTACAAACATCATGACCAAACTTTCATCATCAGGACTGTTTTCAGGCTATTTTAAGACAAATATTTTTGGCTTAATAACTTGCAGAGAGAAGAAGTGTAGAGATGAAATTTGACAGCTTTTTCAATTACACATTTGTTTACTTTTTCAAATAACCTTATAAAATTATGTAACTTAAACAAGAACCACGTTTACTTAAGTCAACACATTTTATCTTATGTAGGAGGCTATTATTTGCTTTCTCTGTATATCCAATGAGTATCTGTCATCAGTTTATGCAGCTATATCATGATCCCTCAGCGAATCTTTCCTGTTACTTTTTGTGATCATAAAGTCATCTGTAGTACATACTCTGAATATCTGGAGTAGCATAATTTGTAATATTTCTACCTCTTTAATCTTTTTACTGTTCTGTGTGTGTTTAAAATTTGACAGTGGATATGAATCATCTGTGCATTGTAAAAGGTTTTTTTTCTTTAAAAATTAAAAAGAAGGAAGAAAAATAATGAAATGCAATATAGGAAACAGAAACATCAGCCAAAAAGTGCAAGTGTTTTTACTATGGAGATGTTGTAATACAAGCAATTTAAACTCAAGTATACTGCAAACTCTTTGTTGCCACAAGAGAGGCCCCATCTAATGGCTCACCCTGGTTTATCTTGAATGTCTGATCTGCATCATTCCATGATACTATGACATTATTACTGTTTAGATGATCTAGACATAACTCATTCACACAAACTACTTTTTAAAAGTTCTAATAGTTTTTCATAAATTTTTGAAATATGATTACTCATATATATTTTTTCCTGGTAATTATTGAAGGAGAATATAGGAGTTGTTTTTCCTGAAATCTGAGTATATAATATCCCTAGCTCTGACACATTGACCTTTATGAAAACCTTGTCTCAGACAGTTTGAAGCTTTATGTCCAGATGTGCCAAGAACCAGCTCATGGGCTGAATCTGTGCCCTCTGCATTCCATTTGTGCCCATACATGATATGGATTTATCTACTTTTTTGTCTTCATAGAGATATTCACAAGAGCTTCTGCTTCCAAAGACCATGCCATGGGATTCTAACCTCTACATAAATCCTTCATGCTAGCCTGGCTCTAGATCATGATGACAAACCTGTGATGCTCAGACTCACAGGAACCCCCAGGGAATGGCCACACTGCACTCTTCATCTCACTGCTGCCTTGCAGACTCCGATATTAGTTTAGTGTCACCACTATAACTTTTGACTTGGTTAAGCAAGTAGGATTGATTAGAGTTGTGTGTAACCTGCTATAACATCTTAAACAGATAATTATCCTTTTAAAGAAGGGAAAAAAAGAATCTCAATTAGTTTCTAGTTCCATCCATTTACCTGAAAATTTCATGATTTAGTCTTTCTTTACTGCTGAGTAGAACTCCATCGTGTAAATGTACCAAATTTTCATTATTCACTCATCATGTGAGAGAAGACAGAACATACTTCAGACACAGAATTTGGAGTCATAGAAATGGAATTGACCTGGAAGCCACTTCCCCTGAAGGCTAGCTAGCTCACATAGCTTTGGAGAACACTATGAAGGTACCAAGGGAAAACATCAATCAATGATCCAACCCAGTATTAAGACCAAATAACCACATCAATGGCTGGCACAGAATATGATATTGGGTCAGTAGTGGCACTTTTATCTACCTAGTTGGACTGAAAGGTGACTCAAGGATGGAAACTCAAGTGTAGTACTGTAAACATAACCAAATACACATGTCTGGAGAGAAAAGAAAGAAACAGTACAACTCAAGACTCTGGAAAGGCTAAAACAAACCAATCCCCAACCTAGAATCTAAGAGCTGAATTTTTTGAAAAGTTAAATAATATAGACAAACTCTTAGGCCAGTTAACCAAAAGAAAGAAAGTGCAATATAAATTAATGAAATCAGACGTAAAAGGGGAAACATCACCACAGACATCATAGAACGATCCAGAACATTTTAAGGGAATACTTTAAAAAGGTATACTTAATTAAATTTAGAAATCTGAAAGAAATGAATGAATTTCTAAAGTGATGAACACCACCAAAGCTAAACCAAGAAGAGATCAACAGTTTAAACAGACCCATAACAAATAAAGAAATTGAAACAGTAATACAAAACCTTCCAAATAAATAGCCCAGGCCCAGATGGATTCACAGCAGAATTCTACCAGACATTCAAAGAAGATCTACAACAAATACTGCTTAAATTATTCAAAAAGATAGAAACAGAGGGAAACCTCCCAAAATCCTTCTATAAAGCCAGTATCATTCTAATAACAAAACCAGGTAAAGATACAACAAAAAAGAAAACTATAGACCCATATCCTTAATGAATATAGACACAAAGATACTCGATAAAATACTTGCAAACCATATATGGACACACATCGAAAAGATCATCCACCAAGATTAAGTCAGCATTATTACAGAGATGCACAAATCATTCAATATGAATAAGTCAATATATATAAATGGACTTAAAAGACAAAAATCACATGGTCATTTCAATAGGTACAGTAAAGGCCCTTGACAAAATCAAACACGCAATCATGTTAAAAGTCCTAGAAGGAATTCGTCTGGAGGAAGCATACCTCAATATAATTAAAACTGTATACAACAAACCCATAGCCAACATCATTGTAAATGGAGAAACACTGGAAGCATCCCCATTAAAATCAGGAACCAGGCAGGGCTGTCCACTATCTCCACTCCTTTTTAATATAGTACTTGAAACTCTTGCAAGAGCAATAAGACAAGAGAAGGAAATAAGGAGCAAGAGCAATAAGACAAGAGCATTAAGACAAAAGAAGGAAATTAAAGGAGTACTAATTGGAAAAGAGGTCAAATTATCACAATTTTCAGACCATACATAAGAGATCCCAAAATTTCCACCAGAAAACTGTTAGAAATGACTAATACTTTCAGTAAAATGTCAGGTTACACAATCAACTTATACAAAAATGAGTACCTTTGCTATATACCAATAGCAAGCAATCAGAAAAAAGCATTCAAAGAAGCCCTCCCATTCTCAATAATCTCAAAAAATAAAATATTTAGGAATAAACTTAACAAAAGACATTAAAGATTTTGACAACGAAAATTTTGAATCTTTAAAGAAAGAGATAAAAGAAGACACTAGGAGTTGGAGAGACCTACCATGCTCATGGATTGGTAGAATTAATAATGTGAAAATAACCATCTTACCAAACGCAATCTGTAGATTCAACGTAAGCAATACCAATCAAAATACTCACAGCATTCTTCTCAGAGCTAGAAGAAAATAATCATCCTAAAAATACCAAAAGAGTCTGAATAGCCAAAGCAATCTTGGGCAAAAAGAAAAAAGGCAATGCAAGGGGGTGGGGATCACCATGCCAGATTTCTGATTACATTACAGAGTTATAGTCATAAAAACAGCATGGTACTGGCACAAAAATAGACACATAGATCAAAGGAACACAAGAGAAGATCCAAACATGAGTATATGCAATTACAGCTACCTGATATTTTATAAAGGTACCAAGAAGACACAATGCAGCAAAGACAGCATCTACAACAAATGGTACTGACAAAACTGGATCTCCACCTGTAGAAGAATGAAATTGGACCCATATCTTTCACCGTTCACAAAAGTCAACTCCAAATGAATTAAAGACTTCAATATAATACCTGAAACTCTAAAACTATTGGAAGAAAACAGTCAGTACCCTCCAAGACATAAGTATAGGAAAGATCTTTCTAAATTGGACATCAGCTGCTCACACATTAAGGTCAACAATCAGTAAACGGGATCTCATTAAACTATAATGCTTATGTACAGCAAAGGAAATAACCAAGGAAATCCACTGAGTAGGAGAGCATATTTACCAGCTACATATCTGTCAGAGAATTCATATGCAGAATATACAAAAACTCAGAAAAACAAAGAAACAAGAAAATGAACTACCCAATTAAAAAATGGGCTGCAGACCTGAACAGAGAGTTCTCAAAGAAATAAAAGTGGTTAAGAAACATCTTAAACAGTGCTCAACATCTTTAGTAATTAAGAAATGCAGGTCAAAACCACTTTAAGATTCCATCTTATCCAAGTTTCAGTGGCTAAGATCAAGAGACTGAATGACTCCAAATGCTGGTCAGGATGCAGAGAAAAGGAACGTTCATTCAGTGCTGGTGGAAATGCAAACTCATGCAACCACAATGGAAAGCAGTGTGGAGAACCCTCAAAAAACTAAAATTAAATAAAACATGATCAGTTATACCAATCCTTGGCTTATGCCCAAATAACTCATCCTACTGTAGATACCCGTGCATCCATGTTTGTTGCTGCTCTCTTCACAATAGCTAAGAAATAGATAAAAACCTAAATGTCCCTGAACTGCCAAATAGATAAAGAAAATGTGGTACATTTACACAACAGAGTTCTACTCAGCAGTAAGAAAAGATGAAATTATGAAATTTGCAGGAAAATAGATGGATCTAGGAGGTGTTATGCTAAATGAAATAACACAGATGCAAAAAAGCAAGCAGGGGCTGGAGAGATGGCTGAGCAGTTAAGAACACTGTTTGTTCTTGCAGAAGACCCAGGTTGGAATCCCAGAACCCACATGGCAGCTAACAACTGTCCGTAACTCCAGCTCCAGGGGATCCGACAGCCTCTTCTGTCCTCCGTGGGAATTGTACAACAGGGGTGCCCTTATCTGCATGCAGGCAATACACTCATACATATAAAATAAAAATAATAAATATTTTTTAAAGTAAGCAACATATGTTCTCCCTCATTTGTAAATCGCAGTCCTAATCCCTTACATGTGAGTATATACCCTGATGCAACACCACAAGCCAGGAAAATGGAAAGGAAGCATGAATGTAAAGGAAAATAAAGAACCAGTAAGAGGAAGATTATTGGGAATAGATGTTACTGGGGGGAGGTGTGGAAAGTGGGAGTGTTCAACTGGGAGAGGAGGTGGGAGACATGTAGGGGTTCATGGTGGGGAAAGAGGAATAGCAGGTGAGCGGGGATGGGTAAGGTGTGTGTTATTGGGGGAGGATGAGGATAATAGGGTGCTTGAACTGGGGATGGAGGAGGGATGTTGGATGGGGGAAGAAGGAGTAGAGATGAATGGATTTTGGGGTCTCAGGAAACCAGAGGGAAATGTGTTGCTTCCGAAATCCCCTGAGAAATGCACATACGGTGTCTGAACATTAGTGAATATGTATACTGGGGACTGTATGGAAAGGAACACGGTGCCAGACAGGAGAGATTGCTCTTCGAGCTGTTGGTCAGAGTGGCCCAAGGGCTCCCAAAATAACAAAGGCTATTAGCAGAGCTCTTTGTTATCTCCCAGAGCTCTCCTAGAACAGAAGTCCTTACTGCTGAAGACAGGACATATTTTGGACACAGGTTTGGAACAATGGAGCAGGAACTGACCTGGAAGCCTTCTACTTGAAATTTAACTCTCACGGTTCAACAAAAGCAGCTAAGGGAGAAAATCAATCAGTGTTCGAATGCAGCCCTAAAACTTAATTACTATAATGACCTGCATAGCAAACTACTTCTGCTGGTGCAGTAGTGACACTGTTATCTGGGGGTAATTAAAGTTCTCTAAATGGACTTAAAGTCCTCTCAATGGGTGGGAACTCATGGATGCATTGTAAATAAAGCCAAATACACATTACTGTAGAGGTCATAGATCCTAGAGAAACCTCTATCTCTGTCATATCTCTGGACAAAAGACATTTCTTTACCATATGCTAAATAAGGATTCTTATATTATAGACAAGCATACTGTACATGACTCATCAAAGAATCTTCTTTTTGCAACAGGTGGAGGCTACTCAGAATTCCACAGTTCATCAGACACAGAGAATATACTTCTGAGAGATGCCCAGTACTAGGTGACATATCTAAAGTTGAGCCTCCACACCTAAGGATCATGGAACATAGTGGAACAGGATATAGAAAAGTAGTGCATCCCTCAACTCTCAACAGTTAAGCTTCCTTATACAACAGAGCATGATGCACACAGAAGGCTAAAACCAGCCAAGTTTTAAAGAATAAAGGACTTCAGAGTGTATGTCCCTGAATAGGAATCCTATGACAAATCTCTCCTAACCACTGCTCAGGACCATTGCTGAAGAGGGGGTGAAAAGAGCTTGGGCTGTGGGGGGGAGGCAGATGCTGGAGAGATGGCTCAGTGGTTATGAGCATTGACTGCTCTTACGGAGGACCCGTGTTCAATTCCCAGCACCCACATGGCAACTACAAACCATCCTTAACTCCAGTTCAAGGAGGATCCGAAGCCCTCTTCTGACCTTTGCATCATGGTAAAACACAGGTGCACTCCCATACATGCAGGCAATACACTCACACACATAAAATAAAAATAATAAAATATTTTTTAAAAAAGAGCCAGGGCTGGTTCATGAACATGGAGAAGCAGAGGTTTTCGGGTCACTGGAAACTTGCACATGCGAACTTGTGGCAGTGGTGGCATGTAGCAGAGGACCCATGCCGACTCAATCAGACAAGTGCCCAGAGTGGAACGAGGCAAATGGGTGGTGGGTTGGACTACTAGAGACAGATTAATACTGGATGAGGGAGAGTAGGCCTTACTTATGGTCTCTAGATAGGCTGATTAGACTCCAGAGGATGAATTTGCACCCATGGACATCTGGGTACAAATGGTTGACTGGATAGGACTTAACATGTATGGTGGGATACATGAGGTCTAGTTGGGAGATCGGGGTGGCATAGATGGGGAAAGGGGTCTAAATTTGATTAAGAACTGTTGTATGAAATGTACAAAAGCTCAATTATTTTTTAAAAGTAGACACACTGGAAACTATCTTCTGCTAACAATGTTCATCTCCCTCTTGATTTTATACACTATGAAGCCTCTGTAGGTTCTATTTACTTCTATAACCCTGCATGCAATACACACACACACACACACACACACACACACACACACACACAAAATTATTTATTTTGAGAAGTACACACATCCATATATACACACACATAAACACACATAAACACGCAACACACGTACACATCCATGCACCACACTCGTACACACATACACAAAATAATGTAAAACAGCATAAATAGCTAGACTACTATTATTGCAAATTATAGATCTAACTAATGATATTTGTTTTCAAATTTCAAGTTCATATTCTAATAATGAGTCTGTAAAGGTAATAAGTTTTCACCTAGCTTCCTAATGTTTCCCTGCATGTTTTCTCTTCTTGTCCATCATTACTCTATGGAAGAAACTAATAGTTGTAGTGGTGTTACTAGGTGAAAAGAGGTTATTACTTTTTATTTCTTTAGCATGAATGGAAAATTTAGAAATCCCATAAATCTTTGTCCCGAGAGTATGAGTATCAGTGGGGGAACCAGAATTCAGATATCCAAATTCTGACTAACTATACAGACATGCACATGCATAGGAATGCTACTTCCTTCCAGAGAATCTGGCTTCTGTAGTTTTGATTTTATTGGAAAGAGATGAACCTCAGAATTCACTGGTTACCAGATACCAGGTGAAACTGAAAGGACAGGGGAGAGATATCCCTAACTAAAGAGGAAGCCCCACTTACCAACACAGCCTACAAGACACTGAATAACAGGCCTGATATCATCAACTTACCTAACACTCAGGAAATTCAATATAATTTCAGGAAAGGTATAACTTTTTTCAGTTTTTTATTGCATTTCTGTTAACGTCACACAATATATCTTAATCACATTTAGAATCCCCTCCCCTATCTGTACCCCATACCACCCCTGCCAAATTTCATGCATTCTGTCATATATGTTAAAGCCTATCAAGTCAAGTTTGGGTCCCAAGATGTCCAGCCATGTCAATTCATCCACTGGAGCCTGGTCAACCTATGAAAATTCACTCCCTTAAAGAAGACGAACTCTCCCTCACTCAGCAATGATGAGTTGCCAATAGCTCCTCAGATAAGTTTGGGGATTTTTTCCTAATTCTGAAGCTTTATGTTGGGTTTTATCTGATTGACTTTGAATGGATCTTGTGCATGCTACCATCATTGCTGTAAGTTCATATGAGCAAGTTCCCAGAAGCCTAGAAAATTCTGTTTCCTTGTGATCATCTACCACCCCTGACTCTTATACTCTTTCTATCCCCTCTTTTGTAATGGTCCCTGAGCTCTGGGTAGCTGAGATTTCATATAGGAGTACTATCCAGGGACACATAATCTGAAGTCTCTTATACTCCTCATTTTGGCCAGCTGTGGTTGTCTCTGTTAATTAACATCCGTTTCATGAGGACATTTCCCCAGTGAGAGTTAAGAGATATGTCAGTATTCTCTCTTCCCCCTGTGCTGCTATTTTCCCTGAGTCTTAGGTATAGAATTTGCATTGTAAATGTGTCACTTAGGACTGAGCATCTCACAGGCACTTAGTGAAGTAACACACATTCAGATAAACAAATGATGTATGTTCTCTCTCATTTGTGAATCTTAGCTCCATTATGCTTATATGTGAGTATATAGCCTTATGTAATCATAGGAGTCAGGAAAATGGAAAGGAACTACAGGAATAAAGGGAAATAAAGAGCTTGAGAGAGGAGAACAATAGGAGACAAGTATCACTGATGGGGATATGGAGGTATTTAACAGGGAAGGGTGGAAGAATGCTGATACAAGGAACCATGGATGTAAAGAAGAAGGAGCTCCAGTGAGGAGGATAATAGGAGACAGTAAATATCAAGGGGGAATGGAGAAAATGAGGATACTTCAACTGGGGAGGGAGTAGAAAGGGTTATACTGGGGAAAGAGAGGAGAGATAAATAATGTTTAAGTGGTATAAAAAATAGGGAAATGTATTAGTTCAAAAGTCTAATCAAAAATACACATACAATATGAGAGAAAGTTCACAGAACAAGAAACATAGTGTCAGGGTAGTCCTGACACCCTCCCTTTGAATTGTTGGTCAGGGTAGTCCAAGTGACTCCCAAAATAACAAAACTCTTGCCACAGCCCTTGATTGACTCTCAGAACTTGAAGGTAAGACCATATTGCTGAAGACAAGACATACTTGGACACAGGGCTTGGAGCAATGAATCTGGAACTGATGTGGAGGCCCACATCCTGAAGATTAATTTTCATAACATCAGAGGATTCTATGCAAGCTGCTCAGGGAGAAAATCAATAAATATACCAATTCAGTTGTAAAGTTTAACAACCATAAAAATGACCAGCACAGAAAACTATTGTAATTGGTATAGTAGTGGGACTTTTATCTTGGGGGCAATCAACAGCCATCTAATTGGACTTAAAGCTGACTCAATTGGAGGGAACTCATGTGTGGTACTGTAAACATAGCCAAATACACATGCTGGAGACATAATAGATCCTAGAGAAAAATCCTAAATCTGCCACATCTTCAGACAAGCATAATTCCTTATTGTATGATACATATGTATCCTTATATTTACAGACCAGTATAATTCTCCCCACTCATCAAAAAAGTTTCTTTTTGAAACATATGGAGACCTTTTTAGAGTTCTGCAACTGGTCAAATGAAGAGTATAATCTCAAGAAACATTACATGTCAAATTAAATCTTTGTTTTTTAAATTTTCACGAAAACTTTATTGAGAATTTCATACATGCATTGTGCTGGATAGCTTTAGTGTCAACTTGACACACCTGGGTTGAGGGAGCTTCAGTTGGGGAATTGCCTCTATTGGACTGGCCATGTCTGAGGAGCATTTTCTTGATGAGTGATGTGGGAGGGCCCAGCCATTACATGTCAAATTAAATCTTTGTTTTTTAAATTTTCACGAAAACTTTATTGAGAATTTCATACATGCATTGTGCTGGATAGCTTTAGTGTCAACTTGACACACCTGGGTTGAGGGAGCTTCAGTTGGGGAATTGCCTCTATTGGACTGGCCATGTCTGAGGAGCATTTTCTTGATGAGTGATGTGGGAGGGCCCAGCCCACTGTGGCAGGTTCCTGCCCTGAGTTCCTACCTTGGGCTCCCAGATAAACTGTGACCTGGCATATGTAAGCTAAATAAACCCTTTCCTCCCCAAGTTGGTAATGGTCAGAGTATTTTGTCACAGCAATGAAAAACAAACTAGGACATGTATATAAGAGGTTTTGATAAAATCCATGCCCACTCCCTCCCCACCAACATTCCTCCCTTTGAAGAGGTAACCCTAAAATTTTTTAAGGATTAGATACAAGCTCCCAAATACTTTTTGACATTTTTGGCCTTTGAACTGAGTATGTTGCTAACAGGCCCAAGGACATTTTAACTTTTAGACAAGAAACTGGCTACATTTCTTTGGGGTCTTTTTACCCTAAATGCCTAGCCAGTTCCTACTTCCTATTCTTATCACACCATCCTCTGAAGGGGTTACCCAAATTGCCAATAAGAAATAGGGTTTCTGACCACTCTGGATTCTTCCGTGTTGAACAGGGACACAGGGTGAGGCAACTGGAGTACCCCTTCAGTGGGTCTATCTAAAAGACTCCCAAATTGCATAACTTTTGTCTCTAAGAGAGGAAGAAAGTCCTTGATCATGAATGGGAGATGTGAAGGAAAAGTAAAGGCAAGAGTAACTAGCATTACAAGTTCTAGACAGGGAACTAGAAAAAAGAACAGGGAAATTTTCAAATGTTCATATGAATCAATTGGAGTTTCTTGACAAGGACTTCCAAAAGCATCCCTCTATTGGGTTCTTCCTCATTTTTCTTTTCTCTTCCAAGGCTGTACTAATTGGCTTGGAAGAGTGGCTGGAAAGAGTGGGTAGATGTTCAGGTGAGGATCCAGTGACCCTGCTTGGCACTCCTTTAATGAATGAGAACAACCATCAACAAGCCCAAATGTGACTATGTTTAGCGATCAGGCTCAGCTGAAGTCATGATGATGGTAGTTATTTCATGCAGAGGGGACTGCTGTATGTCATCATCTTATCAAATTAAATATTAACCTTAAAAAATGTTGAATACACATCCTATTTCAAATTAAAATAGTATACCTTCTTGCAACTCATTTTATTTATATACATTAAGAGTACATACTCTGGGGGCTGACGAGATGGCTAAGTGGTTAAGAACACTGGTTGTTCTTACAGAAGATCCAGGTTTGAATCCCAGCACCCACATGGCAGCTAACAGCTGTTCGTAACTCCAATCCCAGGGGATCCAACAGCCTCTTCTGACCTCCACGGACCTTGCACGACATGGGTGCACTTACCCATATGGAGGCAATACACACATACACATAAAAATTTTATTTAAAAAAATGAGTATATTCTCTGGGACTGGAGAGATGGCTCAGTGGTTAAGAGCACTGACTGCTCTTGCAGAGGGCCCGGTTTCAATTCTCAGCACCCACATGGTGGCTACAAACTGTCCTTAACTCCAGTTCCAGGAAGATACAAAGCCCTCTTCTGATCTCCATGGCATGACATGACATGGCTATACTCACACATAGGCAATACGCTCATACACATAAAATAAAAATAATAAAATTTTAAAAAGAATTTTAAAAAGAGTATATACTCTGATCACCACCGCTCTGGATTTATACTCTGATCACAGTTGTTAGTGGTTTTGGACAAGTTATTAAACATCTGTGCATCACAGGTTTTTGTCTGTGTAATGATTTTTGTGGGCTGAATCCCTATGTTGAGGTCCCAATTCCCTATTCCTCAGAATGTGGATGGACATAGAGCCTTCAAAGATGTAATGAAGGTTAGATTACTTCATGTGGGAGAGCTCTAATCCAATATTACTGATATCTTTGGCAGTCAGAAGCCCATGGAGACAGGGCTGGGAGGGATTGAGGGAACAACTTTGGAGTTGAATATGTTTCAAGGAATTGACTCTGACAAATTTAAAAGCTTTAGGACGGAGTAGAGGGTTGGGAAATTGGATTGTGTCATTTATTCGTTAGTTTGTTTTCTTACTTGCTTGCTTTCTTGCTTGTTGAGACAGGGTCTTATGTAGCCCTGGCCTGCCTGAACTGTGTAGCTGATGGAGACCTTGAACTTATGATTTTTCTACCCCCACATCCTAAGTGCTGGGATTAATGACTTGTGCATCATGCTGAGTTTTATGTGGTGCTAAGAATTGAATTCAGAGCTTTGTGCATGATATATAAGCATGTTACCAAGTAAGGCACATTCACAGCCTTCTTTTTAAATATAAGACAGCATCTTCATATATAGCTGAATCTGTCAATGTGTTCAAGATGCAACACAGGCTTGTCTCAAATTACCATCTTTTGACTTGAGCCTCTTCAGGGCCAGGATTATGAGTGTGTGCTGGCTCAGTGCAGCAGAACAGAGTCTGAAAGCTGAAGGGTAGAGAGCAAGATGGAAACTTCTGCAGTATCTGTGCTACAGACTCAGGCTAAACTGCTTGTTTATGAAGGAGAAACCCCTTTTCTTCTAAGGCTTTCAACAAAATGAAGCTATCCGTGTTTTAGAAATAGCCTCTTTTCATTAAAAACATATTACTGGGGCCTGCGAAATGTCTCATATCATAAAAGTGCTTGTAGACCTAGGAACCTGACATAAGCAGTACAGCAGAAGTAAGAGAGATGGCTTCAGCAAGGTAGAAGATGAGAGCCTATTCCCAGTGTGGCCCTCTGATGTCCACTTGGGCATCTTGTCGTGCACACACTTGCACTCACACACATATATCGCAACACATCACCAACAAACACACACATACATACACTCATCACACCACACCACCTGACACATATACCTATGCGTATGCAAGTCCATATGCAATAACAAAAAATAAGTTTAATGACTGTAAGCATGACTCACACTCATATGTAGCTTCACCACAATGCCTAAATTAATATTTGACTTACCAGAGCCCCATTGCCTAGACACATAGATACAAAACTTATGTCTCACCAAGGAAAACTTTGGAGTGTATCTACTGTGGGCATGTACCTCAAAAGCACTTGTATGGACAGTGTGCGAGATGCCTCTGTATTGACCAAATGACAGAGGATTCTGGAGGTTTTTATGGCACAGAATAGAAACATTTGATTTGATTTTAAATTTGGAGCCATTCCTCAGACTGATGAGTATGGTTTGAGCAAATTGTTTGGACTCTGTCTCCTATTATCTCATCCTAAAGTAAATATTGTGAGCCCTATAATGCTGAAATTATGAGGTTATTTAATGAAAAATGATATAGTGGTTTGAAACATTCTTTGTTTATGCAGGTGTTCTACAGAAGGGTTGTTTGATATTTAATAGAAAACCACAATGTCAGGAAAAATAACTCATTCAATGCTGAGTCAAGGAGACAGCAAAGTCTGCATTGTAAAACAAGAAATAAGATCATAGATAGATTCATGGTTCCAGCGAGCAGCAAAAATGCCTTGTGATGTTTTGGTAAATATCAGACTAACTGATCATGGATGTGGGTCTGAGGAAGTCAGCTGATGGCTGGTGCTAATGATGAGGACTGTGCAATAAGATATGGAATGAGGGACATTGTTTTCAGCCACAGAAGGGTAGAATTCTGACCTTTGGCTTTTCTATTTGTGATTTCCATGAAACAAAGTGAAACATTCCTGAAAATGCACATGGTTTGGAAGGCTAATTTTACTGTTTTGTGAAATATTAAATAAAATCCAACCAATTCTTTCAATCTGTTGCATTTGCATATTTATAACTTTTGGGTACCCAATATAAGGAAATTTTCTTTACTCTTGAAGCTTTCCTTTTAACACACAGTACTGTGAATTAAACACATTTACCCCTGTAAACTAGACAAGTGTTAAATCAGTGTACAGTATTTCTCCAAACTCAGTTCTGTTTTATGATTCAGTGATTCCTGACATCTGGTAATTGGCTAATAAGGATATAATTTGATAAATTTTACTTCCCAAACTTTTTAGATAAGATGCAATTGATTTAGCTTGTGTTTTGATCATTCAAACACTCATAAGATGTTAAATGTGCAAGTTTCAGTAAAATTTAGAGAAGTAATATTTATAAGAATTTATCTATTCTCATCATAGATGAAACTTCATTTTCTGTTTGGTAGTTTGCTTCCTGATTCTTTTTTTCAAAATTTTTGGATTTAATAAAAGACGTTACTTTAAAACATAAGACCTTGAAATTCTGAAACATAAAGTGGCATTTCCATGGTTACTTCAAGGTACCTTCATCAGTTTTATACTAAGCTCTGGAACTGAGCATGCTTGTTTAACTAATATAATTCATAATGATATCTGTTAATGTTCAGTGATACAAAAAATTCCTCATAGTTAAAATGGAAAAATAGGGCTGGGGAGATAGCTCGGTTGGTAAAATTAATGCTTTAGAAACTGGATGGCTTGACTTTGACAAGCAGGACCCATGTGAAACAAACAAGTTGTGGTTCCCTCTCCTAATCCTTTGGCTGGACAGATAGAGACAGGTGTGGGTTGGTTGCTAGGGCTCCTGGTCAGTCAGCCTAGCCTATTTGGTGAGTTCTAGAACAATAAGAAAACTTTTTTTTCAAAATACCAATGGGGGCAACACCTGAGGAATGACAGACAGTACAAGTTATTCTCTGTCCTCCTAATGTCTATACACACATAAGTGTTCACAGCTACACACACATGCATACACATGCACACACATGAATATAAACACAATTGTGTGTAAATACAAATGGATAATAATTTCTAAGTCAAAATTGAGCATGCATAGCTTTACAGGTTTACAGTGGAAGAGCTGAATGTGCAAAATTAAAAACAGTTGTTCCGTATTATAGCACACAGTTAACATCCTGAGTCAATGTCTTAAGCATTGAGGAGATGTGTTAGTCAGGATTATCTAAAGGAACTGAACTGACAGAACGTGTGTGTGTGTGTGTGTGTGTGTGTGTGTGTGTGTGTGTGT
>NW_008353490.1:2129899-2136160 GCF_000622305.1 Nannospalax galili
ATTAAAAGATCATTCTTTAGACTGGCTTATAGGATATGGTCTGAGTAGTCCAACAATGGCTGCGTCACAGGAGGAGTCCAAGAATATGGTAGTTGCTCAGTCCCCAGCTGTCTGGCTCAGCCTTCCCAATCTTGCACTAGAGGCCTGGAGTGTTCCTGGAGTGCTGAAGCACAGCTAGACTTCAGTCTGTTAGAATCCAGAAGAAAGTGGTTCTAGTAACAGCGAAAGATTGTCTCAACAATAGGCTATAGGCACTCACTAACGAGAGAGAAGACAAGCAAGCAAAAGGCAGTTTCCTTCTCCCGTGTGCTTTTATCTGGGCTTCTACCAGAAGGTGCCACCCATATTTGGGGTGAGTCCTCCCTCTTCAAATAATCTGCTCAAGAAAATCTCTCACAGTAGTGCCCAGAGGCTTGCTTTTTAGTGAATCCAGATCCAGTGAAAGTGACAACCAAGTCTAGTCATCACAGGCAACTTTCTTCAGAAGTCACTTCGGAGGCCTAATGTTTTTATTTAACTCGTCAGTTGGTCATGAACATCTTTGCTATTTTTTATACTTCTATTAAATCATTTTATAGTTATAGTTATCTACTTGATTACTGCATAATTTTTTGAATACTTGATGTTGAATACAACATAAAAATGAATTATCCAGAATCCCTCAGTTCAAGTTAAACAGCAAATTTATTAATTATTGCAACTCGGTATATAAATGATCTCAGAGATCTTGTCTTAAAAACAATAAAGGAAAAAAGTAATAGAAACAGAGGGGAGAATGCCACCTTCAAACCTTCAAAGAGAAGGTAATCCTTGTGATATGTTTGGGATGGTGACAAAGAGATCTATTGTTATCTTTAATATCCACAGCTACATTGATTCTTCTTCAAAAATACGAAGTAAAAACAATTCAGGAATAGAAAACACATGCTAACTATAATTACAGGAATTTTTCTGTCCCAGGCAACATTTGAAACATGATTCTCATTTCTCACAATCGTCATCAACATTCTCAGAAGTGCAAATATGCATATATCAAAAATATCAGTAACCAAAAGGTACACGCAGTAATTGTCAGTCATTGAAAGACAAATATTTATGAATACTGCTGTCCATTTTTAAAATTTAAAAACAGTTATCGACTTGAATACCAAACAATGGATGCTAGAAAATAATACCAATTTAGGTAATAGATGTGATGGCAAATAATTTCCTTCTCCTTAAAGTAAAACAGAGACCATGATAAAATAATGAGTAAAATTTTTATTTACTTGTTTCTGTGATCACTTGAAGAATTACAGTTGAATGTTAAAAAGCAGTGTGTTTAATGAGTTTTTCTTATTTAGTAGAAAGTAATTGCTATTTCTTTCCAAAAGGCAAAAAATTGTATATGGATACAAAATTGTATGTTGATTATGGGTACCTGGACAGAACTGCTATATTAAATTTCACCCATCCAGGGCTCAGAGACCATTGCAGAAGAGAAAGTGGGAAGA
Organism: Nannospalax galili; assembly: GCF_000622305.1. Taxonomy (NCBI): domain Eukaryota; kingdom Metazoa; phylum Chordata; class Mammalia; order Rodentia; family Spalacidae; genus Nannospalax; species Nannospalax galili. Next base: position 2,131,393 of record NW_008353490.1, read on the forward strand.
TAGTAAGAGCCATTGGAGGAAGTACATGACCATAAGGAATCAGAGCCTTGAAAGCTCCTGAGGCCTTGCTCATAGGAACTTACACTAATGGTACCGGCATGCATAGTACCCAGGCAAGCTAAATAGACAAAAACTCAGCATAGAACTGGAGGAATGGACAGCAGGCCCCAACCTTAGCTGAAGAACTATTGGTAGCTGATTACTGCTGGTTGAGGGAGTTAATCTTTAAGGGAGAGACTGACTACATTCCAGTGAATGAATTTACACTGAAGGATGTCTGGGTACACTAACTTGACTCAATAGGCCTTAAAAAATATGGTAGAATGCATGAAAGCTGGTGGGGGTGGCTATTGCTGGTATAGATGAGGGACAGGTTATAAAAATGATTAAGATGTTTTGTATGAAATGCACAAAAATTCAATAAAATTACAATTTGAAAAAATTTTATGTTAACATAGCTGCCACATAGTAGCAAAAAAAAAAAAAGGTAATGATTACAAATTCTACGTTTTTTAAACTTTCAGTACTATGGTTTGAGCTCTAACTCAGAGACTGTAGGTAAGTCCTCAATCCTTGACTGACCTCCCCAACTCCTTTTGTAATTGGCATTTTTTAATCTGTGTGAGTGTATTGCCTGCACTTGTATAAGTGCACTTGTGTCCTGCAATGCTCAGGGAGGTCAGAAAATGGCCAGATCCCCTGGAACTGGAGTTTCAGATGGTTGTTAGTGCCCATGTGCTTGTGGGGAACAGAAATGGGTCCTCTGCAAGAGCAGCCAGTCCTCTTAACCTCAGAGTCATTTCTCAGGTCCCGTAATTTGTATTCTAAAAGAGGATCTCACCAAGTTTCCCCAGACAGGCCTTGAATTTGTGAAACTTCTGCTTCTGCTTGCCAGGTAGCTGAGATTACTGTCCAGGCTCTATCAACTTAAGGTGTTTTACTTGATGGATTGTGCGTAAGATCAATTTTAGAAGACTCAGATGAGCAGGACACTAGCTGAAAAAGATTTATCTCTTCCCACTGTTTCCCATTAACACAATATGTTCACACACAGAGACCAAGCACGGTGGTTTGACTGGGCCTCACCCAGTTTCAGCAAGGACACTTTTAATTTTTATTCTATTATTATTTATTATTATTATTATTTTGCTATATTATTATTATTATTGATCAGGGGAAATATTCTGATGCCTGCAAAGGGGGAAAGTTGCAAACTAATTTCAAGGTGTGTAGCTGAGCATCTGATGTCAGTATGTGGCTCTTTCTCCACAAAACAGGACAGCAGATTCAGAGAAAAACGTTCAACACTTTTTAGCTAACACCAAAATCCAGAGTCCCTGAAAAATTATTACAAAAAGTTACTGAAAGTTGTGATCATGGAAATGTGCATATTACATCAAAGAGAACATTAGAGTAATACACCAAACATTATTGAAATAAATGGGAGGTTAATACACTGTTTTCTTGGGTACTTTAAAATAATTTTAACTAAAGCTTTTATGAGAAATACCCAGTAATAAACTGTTAATATGTACATCTGCTCAGCCTTTAGATTGTAACTAGGCACATAAAAATTTAATCGGCAGTTTCTTCAGTATTTAAGACGGCGTTGCTATCAACATATTTTTCATAAAGAAAGTCATGCACTACTGTCAGTTATATTTATTACACGGAGGAACATTTTAATATAATAATGCAGATGTCTTCATTCTATAAACCCCAGTGGTACTTAAAGCTGGGATTTTATTACGTGTGCCTAGGGCCAAACAAAGCTCTAAACCAGCTAAATTCTAACTGAGCTCCTGCGGTTGAATTCTGCACATTTGAGTTGTAAATTACAATATAAAGTAATCAAATATGTATAAAACTGGTAGTCAAAGAAGCAGTATATGGATTTGGAAGATTTCATAAGAAATCAAGAAAAGAATTTATAAACATCAACACACTGCTCTGGGTTTATGAAATTCCCTTCTCCAAATATGATAGCACTACTCTAATAACTTAAGAGGCAGCCTGTCAATCAGCACCACCTACATTATTCTATTCCTCACAATATCTCCTTTATTCACTCTTTATTTCAAAAACAATCACATTATCCACCCTCCTAACCCCTTATGTACTCTAAATGGCCAAAGACTCCCTGTAGCATTATTAAGAAAATATTAAAACCATTTTGAAGGATTTCTCTGATGACATTTTGCAAAACACAGAGCATTTAGGCCATCAGTTCCAAAACAACAGAATTAAAAGATGGGAAAACATTTTGCTTCCAGCTAGAATAAAATATAAAATCAGCTGAAATAAACCACCCTGAAAGTAGAACTTTGCATGTTTGAATACATACTGATAAATATGAGACTAGACAGGCTTGCTTCCTCCTTGTGTATTGCTAGTCCAAATACAATCAGATTATGACCTTTTCCATAAAAAGTGCTACTTTAAATGCCATGAAGATTGTGAGTACGAAAGCTTCATCCATGCAAAAGCAGCAAAAACACATTCTGCTAAGAATTTTCAGCAATCGTGTCATAAAATATACAATTACTAGAGTGTCCCATTGAGTAAAATATATTCTGAATCACAAAGATGAACAAAAGTAAAAGAACAAAGACATTTCCATGATGCTATAGATCATTTCCAGTCATCCTCATAAAGCTTAGATTTTCTGTGTGGTACACCTTTGCAGATCTGTATGATTCCAGTTTTATAAAAAGCATATGATTGTTTACAAAGATATTTGCAGTCAGTCAGTCAGTCAGTCTCTAAACAAATTCAAATTCTATATCAAATTGCATTGGAGATCATCGGCAAGTAAAGTTCTCTAAGCTTCAGTCCCCCATTTACATAATAAAGATAATAATATCTTTATTGATCATCACAAGTGAGATGTAAGGAAGATAAAGTAATGACTAATATTATCTAATTAGTATTGTATTTAATGATTATTTTAATTGAATTATTTCTTGTTGCAATGGCAAAATGAAATCTGAAAAAGCATTTACCAAAATTTTAACAAACTATGTTTAGAGATTATGTGTGGCTGTATTTCTTTTAAGAGTTCTCTTAACTTTAAAATTTTCAATAAAAATACACAATTTGTAATCAGAAAATGTTTTTAAAGTAGTTAGGGATCAATATTTTGTGGTTGGTATTCTTGTCTGTAAAATACACACTCATGAATTTTACATCATAAATGGATTCCAGTAAGAATAATTTTCCTTTTATCTGGAAATATAGCTGAATATATATCCTTTTCTATTTAAATTGATATAGCAAATGAGTGTACAGCTGTCATACATGTTTAAGTAAAACTTATTCTAGATAACAGAAAAAAATCTTTTAGAACAACTGTATACACAGATACTGTCATTATTTCCTGCTTGGGAGCAATTAATTTACTGAGGTTTTAGTGATGTTATCAGCCTACTGAGATATGGAGTCATGAAATGTCAAACTGGCAGTCTGTACTTTCAGGCATTTTCCTACAGAGCACATCGGAGGAGCGGGTGGCAAGCATACTGGCAACTGTGAATGTTTGGGAATAGCCCACATCCTCAATCCCAGTCACAACAAATGGTTTATAAACCAGAGTAGAGCAAGATCTGACCAATAACTCCATGGGTAATCCAGTCTATCTCAGTTTCCATAGCAACACTGCCACTGCATGTCTCTTTGTATTAAGAGATGTGCTTTCAGCTAAATAGGAAATTTTAGAGAATTTGCCATTCACCTCGTGTTTGTGTGTATGAGTTTACGCTAAGCAAAATAATAGGGAAGAAATATAGAAAGCAATTAATAAAATCTCCAAAACAACTCTGAAATCAGAAGCTTTGGGGAGCATTAATTCTATTTAAAATATTACAATATGGCAAGACAGAAAACAGGTAAGATCATATATATAAAATATTGTATAGGGGCTAGAGAGATGGCTCAGCAGTTAAGAACACTGGTTGCTCTTACAGAGGATTCAGGTTCAGTTCCTAGCACCCACATGGCACCATCTGTAACTCCAGTTACAGGGGATTCAATACCCTCTCTGACATCTGGAGGCACTGCATGGCATGTGTGTACTTGCATACATGCAGACAATATACTCATACATAGAACAGAATAAAAAGATAAAATATTTTTAATATAAATAAAAATAAAAATATATTATAGTTCTATTCAAACTATTTTTCAATATTTTGTATTCCATATAAGTAATTCAACTCCAAATTAGAAATTTACTTGAGAAAATGAAACTATCTTGTAAGCAAAGAAAGTATCAACATTTGTTCTCAGTGTCACCCCTGATGCAGGTAATTAAACTGTTACACGTGTTGCAAAAGAGGCTATGAATTCTTTTCATAAGGTATCAGAATTAGATGAATGTTAAAAGATGTAATAATGTAAGACGTTCAAAGATTATTATAAAATAGAAAGGGCAAGTATGAATTTAGATGAAAAATAATTAATTGATAAATAGGGGCTTGAAAGATGGCTCAGTGGTTAAGAGCACTGACTGCTCTTGCACAGGACCGGGGTTCGATTCCCAGCACACACATGGCGACTACAAACCGTCTTTGACTCCAGTTCCAGGGGAATCTGACGCCCTCTTCTGACCACCATGGCATTGCATGACACAGGTACACTCACATACGTGCAGGCAATACACTCATATACATAAAATAAAAAGAATAAAGTTTTTTTTTAAAAAAAAGAACATTTTTACCAAGTGTGGTGGTGCATACCTTTAATCCCAGCACTTGGGAGGAAAAGGCAGAGG
>NW_008353490.1:2138545-2169714 GCF_000622305.1 Nannospalax galili
ATTTACCTCGGCACTTTGCATCAGTTTCATTTTAAAGGGGAAGGACCTTGCCTTAACCATGTACTAAGGCAGCTAGCAAAGCTATATACATTCTGACTAAATGAATTGCCCTCCATCGTGGATTTTTAGAAAGCACTGCAAATGATAAGCAATTTCAATCTAATTCTCACTGATCTTTCTCTCTCCGTGGATTTCCATAAATGCACAACAGCTCCCTGTCCACTCTCTGCCCATCAGCACTGGACCTGATGCATTAGCAAAAGTGTTCAGATAGCCAAGGTAGTTTTAACATAATATTAACTGATCTTCTTATTTCCTGATCCTGTTGTTAAGGATAACCTTGTTAACTTGTTCTTTTCCATTTCTTCCCACTCCTTTCTCAAATACATTAAAAGCATGCCCACATCTTTCCCTAATGTATCCTGAGGGCTTAGTACTTATTTCCTCTCCCACTTTCCGCATGCAATTCATCAACTTTTTAATGAGACAATTTGTGGAAAATGTGTTTAATGATGGCCTAATTGGTGGACTGATTAAAGAAGTTGTAGCATCATCCATGTTTTACTAGGAACAACAGTAGCTCCACAAGTGCTCTCTGCTGAAATATTATATATCGAAAAGCACTCTGGCCACCTATATTTAACTTGGTCTCTCCTGGCAGAAGGAGAATCACTTACAAAATAAGCAAGCTATTGGCTTTAAATGAAAATTACCTGCCAGTCGGTAGCTTAAATTTCAATGTTCAGTGTATAAACACAATAAACCAAAGTCTGTTAATGACAGAATTTCTCATCAACAGACATAAGTGGTAGAAAATTCCAAGTGACATTTTAAAGAACATATTTAGTAAAAATAGCACTGAATTAGTAATTTTGGTGAAGAGCTTCATGATTTTTATGGTATTTTAGGAAAAATATTAAGATAATTACAATACAATTTTCAAGTAAAAATACATACCTTGACTTATAAGTAAGTGCTATGAAATTTGGAAATTTTATATTAATAACATGAAGTCGCATATTTTGAATACAATTGTAAGAGTGGATTTTTCAAATCAGAGATGCTTTTTAAAGTCAAGAACTACCTCTGGGATGGAGCAATAGTTCAACAGTTAAGAGCACTTGTCTGCTCTTGCAGAGGACCTGGCTTCAATTCCCAGCATACACTCTGCCATTAACAAACATCCAAACTTCCAGATTTAGGGGATTTGATGCCCTCTCCTGGCCTTAAAGGCATTGCATGTACATGAAACACGTACATATAGGGAAAACACATAAAAATAAAAATTACTTAATTAAAAATTAAGGTTGTGAATCATATCATTCTTAAGATTTTGATCTCAAAATGGTAATACTGAAAAATATTCCCCTTCCAAAGGGATAACAAAATATGAGTTAACAAATAAAAAAGTTAGAAATTATGACCATCACTATCCGCTATATTGTACAGACATGTACAATGTGTACATGTGTGGGTATGTTTGTGGTGAATATATGTGTGTGCTATATGCATGGATATGCAGATGTGTGCCTGTGCAGAGACCAAAGGAGATCTTCGGAGGTTCAGCTGTATCACACACTGTGTTATTCTCTTGAAATGGAGTCTTTTACCAAATCTGGAGCTCAGCAATTTTTGGCTAGATTTTCAGGCTACTGAGTCCCAATCATTCTCCCGTCTCCACTGTCACCTGCACTGAGGTTACAGACATACAACACGGTTATTTTAATATGACTGTGAGGATGATAATTCAGTTCTTCAACTCTGTGCAGCAAGAGCTGTTAACCAATGAGTCATCTCCCCAGCTTTAGTGTTGGATTTTTAATATTCATCTCCAGTGGTGTTTTCCTGAATTCCAAAATGAGATGTTCTGGGTTAGAAATAGATTTATTAGCAGTAAGTACACTACAATCTGCTAACATCCACCCACACCCGCCAACCTTTGCGTTGGGGTGGGCAAAGAGAAATGACCGAGCCCCACATAGGGGACATAAGGGAAGTGATTTTCCTCTAGTGGTAGAAGTTGGAGGCTTATCTCCAACTCTTTGTGATTGGGCATGAATTCTAACTTTAGGCCTTAATGGCAAATAAACTCTCACCAGGTCCAAATAGATGGAGGTGACTCAGATTTAAGACCAAGTCATATCTCCAAGTTCCATGGTACCATGTCTTTCAAACTTCAGATACCCAGGAATAAAGTATTATGGACCTGTATACACATATGCAGCAGGTCTCGTGAGATCTAGCCCATACTAAAAGCATCTGCTTCATCCAGAGAAATGGGATTTGGTCTCCTTTCTTTTCCCAGGTCAGGGCACTGGATTATATCCATGAATGCACGTGAAATTACAGCTCATAAGGAGACTTTGGAAGTTAAGGGTTTCGCAGAAATGACCAGAAATCTAAGGGAGCTAATTACTCCATTATATCCCTCAATGTTAACACACCATACTTAGTAGACCAAATTACATTAGAAGGAATAGAGTGATAACTTTCCACATTAATCACTTCATGCACATATCTAAAAACCAATTAGTTAAATATAAGACACACTCAATTTTGCACTGAGGAGTAGTTCATAATGCTTTTAAAGCAGTCAATATATAACAAAATCATGCTAATACAATTTATATATCATTTTAAATATTACTCTAACATTTTATTAAAAATAAAATAATTTTTCCTGCTTCATTAGTGTTGCAAATATATGTTTTTCAATGAAAGAACAAAATGCAGTGCATACACTTAAGTGGAGTCTGTGTCTTTCTTACTTCTATATTAATGAGAACAAATTTTGGAAGGATCCAATGAGGATGTAAGCGAAGAGCAGAGCAAATGTCAGCAGAAGAGCTCAAGGTGCATGCAGGTTTCCTGCTTATCCCACAAGGAAAACTGCCAGTGGTTGATAACACAGATCAACAATCCAGAAGATGCACATTAATGTTGATTTTCTTCAACTCTGTCTTTCACTACTTTCAAACTTTTAACACCTCAAAGTATACTTTAGCCCTGTTCATGACATCTCATCATTAGAGATAATATATGTGGAGCAACCACACAGTGCCTGGTATATCATTAACACATAATAAATTGCAGCATTTGCAAGGGTATTGTTTGATCATATCATTTGCAAATAACTGGAAAAATAAAGTCATGTGCAAAAAGAAGATTTCTTTGTGGGAAAAAACATACCTTAGGGTCCTAATGATATATCAGCTAATTAGGTGAGTCATTAACACCTCATGATTCTAAGGCTTACCTACATAAGTGTTAAATGCATCTTTGAAAAATCAGGGCACTGTTCCTACATAACCTACTATGCATAAATAGCTTACTATGTAAGATAAAGAAGAAAATAGTTTAGAGCCACCAAATTCTAAAATTATCCTTAGTTGCTAAGAGGGATATAAAATTTGCCTGAACATTCAGGGAAAAAATATCTGAAAACAAGATCAATGGAAGTGGTCAAAGGGAAGGGGAAGGGTCACAGGAGAACAAAAACATATCTGACATGCTTTTGTTCATGTACAGACTCTATGTATCATTTACCTACCCATTCATCCATTCATCCATCCACTCCTTTATCTATAAGATACAGATCAGGCAGAGGAACACTATTGGAGAAAGACAAAAAGGAAGAGGAAGAACCCAACCCTGGGCAAGGGGTGTTACATACGAACGAAGTACTTGTATGTATATGTAATGAAGGATGATATTCCTTCTGTACTATACTAACTAAAAACAATATCTGAAACATGCTGTAATAAATACAGAGGTCATATTTGTGCTCTTAACCCCATCCTTGTCTGCAGAACTGCACTTTGCCATTTGAAACACATCTTCTCTTCACTATACTATAGACTGCTCTCCTGACACCTGATCTCATTGATTAGATCTGGAAGTAGATATTTAAAACTTCAAATATCTCTGTGGGCTATTATTACCATCTTCAACAACAAACTACATGACTTCAAGGAATTTTGTTTTTTTTTCTCTTCCCCCTAATGTATAGTCAACAATATTCAAACACAGCTGTGTCTCTCAAATACAGATTTCTTTTGAGATATAAAAACACTTCAAAAATTCCTTCGGAGTTTATGGAAATGTTTTGTGTTCTCTCTTTTTATACACTAAGGTATCTATAACACAAATGGCCTAAATGCTTCTAGAAAGAGCTATGAATTGTCCCGCAAAACGACACACCAATGATCTAGGCTTTGTACCTGTGCATCCTAATTTTTCTGGAGTTACTTTTCTTATTGTAATAATAGAATACTGTAATGCAAGAGAAACTGAAGGAAAGAATGGTATATTTTGGCTCACAGCTCAATAGTACAATCCATCACAGCAGGAAGAACATGGCATCAGGACTGTAAGATCGCTGGTCACATTTCATCTGGTCAGGCAGAAGGTAATGGATTCTGCTGCTCAGCACACTTTCTCCTTTCCATTTAGTCCAGGGTCCTATCCAACGGAAAGGTGCCATCTTGGATAAGTGTGAGTCTTCCACCTTCATTTACCTTACCTAGAACATTTCTCACAGCCATACTGAGACTTCTCTTTTTTGGTGATTCTAGATTCTATGGAGCTGACAATCACTACTAAGCATTGTACCCAGAGGTTTTATGCAGAATAAGTCACGCACTGGTATTGTTCTGCTCTCTCTTATCCACAATTGTGAAAGTTGTGGAAGGAGGATTTGAAGAAGATTGAGGTTGAACCAGTCTACCAACTGCTCCAGTCTTTTTTCATCATTAATTTTCAGAAAGAGAAAATTCTGGCAATTGACTCTCAAAGAGATTCGTTTTTAATTACCACTATTAATTATATCTATTAATGTAGTTAATGCTAGATGAAATTCTTGCTAGTAGTTCTGCAAAAGTCAAGAAACAAGGAATATTATTTCCTGTTCAAGTTATCCCCTTCCATTAAAAGTCAAGCTATTCCAGATCATTTGATGGTTTAGGGGAGGTGATCAAGAGAAAAGACTTGAGGCATCACCATACAAGCTTTCTCACACAAAGTCTGAGCAGAGATGCCAGAGAGAGGATGTCCTTACTGGCATCACATAACATAAAGGGCATAGTGCAACCTGGCCATGATCCAGAACAGGGAGATTTGAGATGATATGTCCATGCCTAGTTTGTGAAGGACAGAATCTGAGAGGGTCTTATGACTGCAGTACGATCATGTCAGTGCCAGTTGGCACCATATGCATTTTCTTGAAGCTGACAAACATGGAATGGTGAAAAGAAATTCAACTGGGATACTAAAAACAGCTACATACAAAAACATTGACTTTTGTGACTTTGGATTTTTCATCCTTAAAACTTGCTGTTAATCTAAGCATACTAATTCATGCTTACAACTCCAGTACTTAGGAGCCTAAGGCAGGAAGATCATCAGTGTAGGCAAATCTCAGATTAGCAATATTTGGTCTCAAGAATCTCAGGCCAGAGAGATTGCTCAGTGGTTAAGAGTACATATTACTGGGGTTGGAGAGATGTCTCAGCAGTTAAGAGCACTGACTGATCTTGCAGAGGACCTGGGTTTGATTCCCAGTACCCACATGGTGACTAAGAACCATTCTTAACTTGAGTTCCAGGAAAATTCGAGACCCTCTTCTGACCTCCGTGGCACTGCACAACATGGGTGCACTAATATATGTGCAGGCAATAAACACATTTTTATTAAAAGTACATATTGCTCTTAAAGAAATATACTGATCAATTTAATCTTTGGTTATACTTTCCTTTGGGGTATTTAAGACCATACAGTTGAAACAAATAAACCAATTTATTTTTATTTTTAAGGTTATTTGAGGATCTGTTCCTCAGGGGTCACATGGGCTTGGGAGGAGCCCCTGGCTCCTTTCTTTCACCAGTTCCACCTATGTGAAGATAAGTCAAAGGTCCTGCTCAACCATGGCTGGCTTCACTTGGAAGCATGGAGGAAATGTTTCCTCTGTGTTGACCCTCCACTTTGTAGACTGGACACTGGTCCCAGTCCATCTGGTGGGGTCTCCATAGCCTACCTGAATGAGAGGACAGGTGACTTACCACAGTTACAAGACATTTTGAGAGATACTCCATAGTCCCCTGGAACTTAATCAAACTTGGAGGGCAAGGAGAAAAAACTGTCCTTTAAGTCCCTCTGCCAAGATTAGTATAGGCCTCAAAGTATGACTGTTAAACATCCAAGAAGGTTGGTTCCACCAGTCTGGTACTTTTAACTACCACACACTATGTAGCTTGGGCAAAAACCAAATGGTCTCAGATAAACCTTGGCTAGATATATTTTGTTCCTTGAACTAGTTGTATGTATAATTTGTCAGTAGGTGGTTGGACTAGTATGTTCCCTCCAGTTTATTAACTACCTAGGTATTATTTCTCTCACTGTCTAACCCTCCCACCATGGTTTCCCCCATTTAATGTGCCCCCATTTTTCCCATTTCTCCTTTATCCTATGCTCCCACCTCTCTTGAGCTTCTTCTTTCCCTTTATCCTCAAGCTTCCTTGTAGAACCCTCCCTCCCCTCTCCCTTTAAAATAACCCCATTTTTATCCACATCACCTGTTTCCTACTGTTCTCTCTGATTCTTTCTTTTCCTTTACCTCCCTGGTTCCTTTTCATTATCCTGGTTCCTGTGGTTATGTCTGGGTATATACATCACTTATAAAGATTTGGTGCTACAATCCACATATGAAGAACACATGCCATTTGTTTTTCTGAGTCTGTTACTTAGCGTAACAGTTTCTAGTTCCATCCATTTATCTGAAAATTTCATGATTTCATCTTTCTTTACTGTTGAGTAGAACTCCATCATATAAATGTACCACATTTTCATTATCCACTCATCAACTGAGGGACACTTAAGTTGCTCTTGCAGAAGACGGAATTTGTTTCCCATTTCCCAACCATCTGTAATTGCAGTCCTAGGGGATCCAAAGCCTCTGACCTTCAGTGGCACCTGGACTCGTGCACGCGCACACACACACACACACACAAACAAAAAAAAAACCAAAAAGAGAACCAGAGACAGAGAGAGAGAGAGGATCAAAACTAAAAACAAAACAAAAACTATTGAAAGAAGCCTCTATAAAGATATGAAAGAACAACCTATGGGTCAATATATTGAACTCACTTTTCATTTGCTTAATAAGAGGCTTTCTCAAAACAGTGAAAATGGCAGTCCTTGGTGCCACAGCCTGAATATAAGAACTTGTTCAGAGTGGTAGAGCACTGATCACAATGATTTAAAGTAGAAAGACCTGGGAATGTTCTGTTTTCTTTATGCCAACAAATCAAACATAAGCTAAAATTATTTGCTAAAAGTATGGTATTTATTTATATAATATTAAAGGTTATTTATTGTCCTTCAAATTGTCTTAGAAATCAGTAAATTTACATTTTTCTATAACTTAATCCCAGTACTTGGGAGGCAGAGTCAGGTGGATCTCTGTGAGTTCAAGGCCAGCCTAGTCTACATAGTAAGTTCCAGGCTAGCTAGGGCGACAGGGAGACCCTGTCTCAAAAAGACAAAAAAAAAAAAAAAAAAAAAAAAAAAAAAAAAAAATTTACCTGAAAACTGCATATGCTGGATGAGGGAAATTCTGATAAACTAAAAGCAAAAGAGTGGGTATTGAGATTTTCCTCCACGACAATTTAATATTCAATCTACATTTCAAAAGACATTGTCGAGATGTGTGGGTCAAAAATTATAAAGGTTGACATCACAAGATCTTGTTTCCCTATATATTTATTTAAATTATATTAAATGGTTTACACTTGATTATACCTTTATTTCTTTCTTAAAGATTTATTTTATTCATTATTTTTTTAATTTATTTTTATTTCATGTGTATGTGTGTTTTGTGTAAATGACCAAAGTGCACCATGTGCATGCTGTGCCCACAGACACAAAAAGGGAGCTCGAGATCCATAGAGCTGGAGACACATAGTGAGTGTAAGCGGCCATGTAGGTGCTGGGAACTGAACCTGGGTCCTCTGAAAGAGAAGTAAATTGCTTTAACCACTGAGCAATCTCTCCAACCCCTTATTATATTTCTCTTTTTTTTACATTTTTTGTAATTTATATTTACTTTGAATCTTATGCATTTCATACAATAAATCTTACTTGTATTTAGAACCTCTCCCCCATTGCACTTCCCTATACTTCCCCGCCCCCATTGGATTTCAAGCATTCTATCATATATGGTAAGGTCTATCCAGTCACGCTTTTGTACCCAGATGTCCCTCAGTGCAAGCTGAGTGTCCACTGGAGTCATATGAATATATGTGGGAATATGCATGTGACTGCAGGTCCTTCAAGGCCAGAGGAAGCTGGTCCTCTGGTGCTGGAATTACAGGTGGTTGTGAGCTGCCTGATATGGGTGCTGAGAATTAAACTCAGGTCCTATGCAAGCAGAATGCCTCTTAAACACTGAGCCATCTCCCTAACTCCACTTAAAAACTATAAAAAAAAAAACTGGCTATTGAGCAAAATTAGAAATTTTTCTTCACATCTCCTACGATTGTATATTTCTAACAAAACCCATGTTGAAATATAATCTCTGTTGTGAAGGATTTAAGATAAAACCAGGGAGGATGCACTGGGCATGATTAGGTTATGAGGGCTCTGCTACGAGGAACTAGTGATTGCTTCCATGATTGCAAAGTGTAAATGGGTTAACAGGCTACATCAAGACTGAATATGTTGTCAAAGTTAATTTGACTTTGTCTCTTGTGTATGCCTCTGCCCCAAATGATGTCCTATGTGGCTTGGGACTCTGTAGAAAACTCCTATCACTATAAAAGCTCTTGCAATATATGACCACATGACCTCCTGAACTAGGCTGAGTAAACCTTTATTCTTTATAAATTTCTCAGTCTGTGTATTTGGTTTTAGCAGCAGACAGCATAGTGAGACAGTGTTCTGGTAGTTTTCCTCTAAGTCCCTCTCCGGTCACCAGCACTCCTCTTCTCTTATTTCTCTGATCCCTTTTCAGTGAGACCCACCACTCTCAAATTCAGTGGAGCTTAAACAACCCTTCCCAACAACTCAAAGAGGTTTGTCTTGTCTGGTACTGAGTTTCTTATTAATGTAGCCTTTGGGTATACACATGCACTCATGTTCAGATATCTTATGTGCATTTTTCGGGGGGGGCGAATTAATACTCTGGCTTTATTTAATACCTAAGCTTTATTTATCTCTCCTTTTTCTCTCCATGTCTAAACTCCCTCCTTCCTCCACAGTTTAAAGCTCATGGAACATAAGGGAACAGAAGGTAGAGAGAACTTGAATACATCCCTCAATTCTCAACAAGGATGCTTCCTCATACAACAGAAAGTCACAGCTGCTGAGTTTTAGAGAAGACGAAACTGCAGTGTGTGTCCCTGGGCAGCACTCCTATATTAAACCTCACCCACCCACAGCTCAGGGACCACTGTGGAAGAGGGGGAGAAAGGACTGTAAGAGCCAGGATTAGTGCATGAACATAAGGAAACAGAGGCTTTCAGGACTCTGAGAACTTGCTCACAAACTTGCAACAATGGTGGCAGCATGCACAAGACCCATGCTGATTCAATCAGACAAAAGCTCAGCACAGAAAGGGAGAACTGGGCAACAGGCCCCAACCCTAGTCAAGGAAATTTAGAAAATGATTACTGTGGGGTGAAGGAGAGTTGATCTTCATATATATATATTTTTTAATTTATTATTTTTTTATGTGTATGCATGTATTGCCTGCATGTGGGTAAGTGCACCCATGTTGTGCAATGCCTTCAGAGGACAGAAGAGGCTGTCAGATCCCCTGGAGCTGGAGTTACAGACAATTGTTAGCTGCCATGTGGGTACTGGGATTCGAACTTGGGTCTTCTGCAAGAACAGTCAATGTTCTTAACCCCTGAGTCATCTCTCCAGCCCCCAAGAGAGTTGATCTTTAAGGAAGTCATTCTAAATATGCTGATTGGATTACAGTGGATGATCTAGTACCAAGGGTCATCTGGATACAAATGCTTGACCAGACAGGCCTTAACATATGTGACAGAATACCTGAAATGTAGTGGGTGGCAGGGGTTGGGGGGAGGGCTATAAGAGATGGGGATTGGGTGTGGATGTCTAAGATGTATTATACGAAATGCATAAAAACTCAATAAAAATACAAAAAAAACATCTCTTCTTTACCAAAACTCCCCTGGGACAGAGTTAGATGCTCTGTGCCATGCTTCTGCTCAGGACCCTCTACTGTCTAAACATCCTGATACTTTGTGCAGAGTACATTAATTCAAATATGTTTACTGAAATGTCTGTCGCTAAACAGCATGCTTAATGAACTATATTGATGTCCCCCATTCCCCAGCACTTAACCCTAATTAACAAGTGAATAAACTGAGTCTTCTTGGAATATGTATTAAGCCATCAAAATAAGTACTTTGGTGTGTGGTATTAATTTTGCACTGCATGCATTGCCAAAAATATTATTAAATACATAAATTAAGTTTAACCTCAGAGATATTTGAACTTGCAAATACAATAAATAATTGATTTATGGAGCGAAAAGGAAAACTTTTGCAGCATAAGCATCTGGCCACAATAATCAATTAGTGAAGAAGCTTTCAGCCCTTATTGAAATTTTCTGATGCTGGCTCTCAACACTGTATGATGTCATGCTCTATTATAACAGAGGCAGGCATCCTGTGCTCAGGGCAGCCAGCAGTGCATGATCTCTGTGCTTCAGTTTCCTCAGCTGTAGCCCACAGGAAATGGTGGTATGGGTTGAATAACAGAGATAATGAGTCATACAGTTGTTTTATGTGAGTATGTGAGTGGTGTATGTGCATGTTTGTGTGAGGGTGCAAGTTTGTATGTGCATGATGAGGCCAGAGGAGGGCATCGGTGTTCTGTTCTATCATTCCTTTCCATATTGCTTTGAGACAAGGTCTCTAACTGCACCCCAGCAAGGCTCAGTCTGCCTGTCATCCCCAGCCAATGGGGCTCTGGGCATGTGGCCACGGCCAGATTTCCTTTTTAACTGATAGAATCTGAAACTCATGTCCTGATGCTTGTGCAGTAATTGCTCTTATTCACATGAGCCATCTCTGTATCCCTTTAAATGGCACCTGACAGAAAGCTTTCAATACATGTTAGGCATCTCTATCAGGGATTGTCAATTAGCGTCTAAGTAATAGAATTCTCATACAGTAACCAACAAATCAAATTTAGTGGTTAACAATATAATTTTGTTTTAGCACCTTTTAGTTACTCTCTTGCAAACCTTTAGAGTCTTAGAAATGACCATAGACTTCATATGATCAGTAAGGTTCAGGAAACTGGGCTGGACTAATGGTTCAGTGGTTAAGAGCACTGACTACTCTTTCAGTGGACCTGGATTCAATTCCCAGCACCCTCATGATAGCTAACAACTGTCTGTAACTCCAGTTCTATGGGATCTGACACCTTCCTCTGGCCTTTGTGGGTACTGCACGATATGGGTTCACTTATACACAATTGGGGAAAGACACTCACACACATAAAATAAAAATGATAAATAAAATATTTTTTGAAGATGTAGGAAGCATTTTAATACTGTATGTTAAGCTGCATTTTCCATGTGTCTCTTATACATAGTATTAGGGGATTTTTAGAAATGCAGTTCATTTGTTGTATTTTATAGTTCTTCGGCTCCCAGATCAGGGATCTCCATGGGCAACATGAATCAGTGAGTCAAGCAGCAAATTACATTTGACAAGGTATATTAAATTCCCATTGTAGCAGATTCAGATTTATGGTTTGGTTCTAAAATAGTACTTAGTTAAGTGCAAAATAACAAAATCAGTAACCATACATATCGATTTAAAATTAACCAGTCTTGACAAATAAAATTTGTTCAACTTGAGTGTTTCAAGGCTAACACCTCCCCTCCTTGTCACACTGTCCACTAATTTGTCACCTATTAGAGATGTCTCTTTTGCAAATCAAGGCTTAAGTATTTCTAAACTGAAGAATAGATTTTTTTAAATAAAAATATTGCTGCGGTATAAATACACAGATCTTTATAATTTCACTAATTTGTTTTAGGTACTACTTTTTTTGAAATGAGGGAAATAAAACAGTTGTGGTCCCTTTGATACACCAGGGTCTCAGGCTTTGATCTTATTCCTAGAATTTATGTTCTTTTCAAATTCTTCCCCCATCTGGAGCTCAGCAAATGCCAGCCAGACAAGGTTCTGCCATCTTACCTTTGCTGCATTACCACTGAAGAACTGAACA
The DNA here is from genome assembly GCF_000622305.1 of Nannospalax galili. Lineage (NCBI taxonomy): Eukaryota > Metazoa > Chordata > Mammalia > Rodentia > Spalacidae > Nannospalax > Nannospalax galili. Next base: position 2,150,813 of record NW_008353490.1, read on the forward strand.
GCCCCCTACACAATTTGTATGATTGTGTTTATCATGGAAAACTATCAAAATGTATTACCATGAGGTTCTTATTTAGACTTTTTAAAAGTCACAAAACTGGAGTGTCAAAGTCCGGTATAGGAAGGGAAAGTAGGCTATGTATACTCTGGGCAGAAGTCAGGCTATACTAAATGAAACAGCATATTCTAACCGGATCCCAGGCAAGCATGATACATGTATGTGCTCATGTGCTACATAAGCACATGAATGTGAGCATGAGATCACTGGGACGATCCTAGAATAATTTCATCCACATTGTCAACTAACCAAATTCTTTCCTTTCTGGAATTCCTGCTGATTGAGCTTCCTTTTCTGCTATTATTATAAAATACTCTGATTGCAGCTTAGAGGGTTTATTTTAGCTCACAGTTCAACATCTATTATGCTGGGGAAATCGAGGCAGCAAGACAGCTCATTACATTAAACCCACAGTCAAGAGACAGCAATGGATGCTATTTAATGCTTTTCTTGTTGCCTTCCTCATTTAGGAACCCCTGCCAATGGAGTAAAACTGCCCATAGTCAAGATGGGGCTTCCCATAGTCACTAAAGCTATCAAGGTAGTCTTCCTCCAACCTATCTCCCAGAAGATTCTAGATTCTGTCAAGTTAATTAACACAAACCATTGGCATTTTCTCTGACCTCAGAGAAAGTTAATTCATCACTTTATCTGAAAAACAGGAAAAGAGTCTAACTTGCAAAATGATTTGTATTATTATATTGAGTAATATAAATTTAAAAGATAAACATTTACTTTGTGGTTTTATGGATTATCCTCGAAAACTGGAAGCAACCAAAGATCTTTCAGTTGATGAACTGATAGCAACTTCTGGCATATATGTACTTCTCAGCAGTGGAAGGGAAAATCATTTACAAAACTGCATCAATCAAGGTTCTCTAGAGCAACGTCAGAGAGAATGAATATATGCTACAGGAGATTTATCAGATTAATGTACACAATATGGTTTGGGTAGTCCAACAATGGCTGCATCCATGCTGGAAAGCCAAAGAACCAATAGTTCCTCAGCCCAGGAATCTGGATGCCTCAGCAGTCCCCAACTGGTGCTGAAGGCCTGGGGGACTCTTAGGGAGCTCTCAGTCTTCAGTCCAGTAAGCTGGATTCTGATGGCAGCAATAGCAGCACCATCAGTTGGCTAAAGGTCTGGGTAGAAGAGAGGCTGAAAGAAAATGAATCTTGACCATGGTGGGGCCAGATGCCTCTTTGAGTTTGTCAAAATGCAGAAAACCACACTCTAAAATGTTTAGCATTATTAACTATTGTATCATGTTGAACCTGATAGAATGATAATTGAACTGAGTAATATAAAGTAGAACTTAATTAACACTGGTGAGATGACTCAGTTTGTAAAACCACTTGCCTCCAAGCAACCTGAGTTTATCCCTGGCGCCTACATGGTTGAAGGAGAGCACTGACTCCTGAAAGTCATCTTCTGACTTCCGGAGGTGCATGGTGGCCCATGGACACCTTCATACTCACATAAATAAGTAAAAATAAGTAAGGAAGTAAATAAATATTCTTGTTTGCTTTATGTTGCTGTGATAAAACACTGACCAAGACCAACTTGTGGAAGAAAGGGTTTATTCAGCTTACAGCTCCAAGTTCACAATATATCACTGAGGAAATTCACAGCAGGTGCTCAAGGCAAGAAACTGGAGGCAGAAACTGAAGCAGAGACCGTGAAGAATATTGCTTACTGGTTTGTTTCACTTGGCTTTCTCAGTAAATTTTCTTATACAGAGCAGGTTTATCGAAGGATGGCCCCATCCACAGAGGGCTTGATCCTCCTGAAAATGCCTCATATACATGGCCACAGACCAATAAGATGATAGATGAAATTTCTCAGCTGAGGTTGCCTTTTCCCAGGTATCCTTAGTCTGTGTCAACTTGACAAAGACTAACCAACATAATAAATAAATAAATAAATAAATAAATAAACATTTTTACACACCATGGTGCTTTATTTGCACTGACTCTATTTATTGACAAATCATAGATTATTATTATTTTCACAAATTGAGTGTATTAGCAGAATTATTCATCAGATGTTTAATAATGAACTAAATCATTATACATTTATATTACATGCATATAAATTGATGTATCATAAACTTTTATGAAATACATTCATTAAATGTCAAATAAGATTATTGGATTTTTTCTTATCTAGGGATACTAAATATTTAAGAAAATCAGGTAGCACTATAGCACTATGTATAATTTCAGAAAAAGTAGGCACATATATACATAGTTATAATAATTGTAGCTAAAAATTTGTATTCTATCTTAGTTATTTCTGTCTCTCTGTCTCTCTGTCTCTCATTCTCTCTCTCTCCCTCTCTCTCTCTGCTTCTCTCTGAGCTAGCCAGTCACCCAAGCTCTCTAATTCATCTCTATCTTCCAGCCCTGCATTCAGTGACTCCCTGTTGCCCACTACTGCCACACTTGCATTTCTCTAACCAAATCCACAACAGTTAAATGACAATGACGTTACCTGTTTGAATCCCCCAAACTTCTCATGGGACTGTTGAAATACCTTCTATACAGGCTTCTGTGCAGTAAGATGCTCTCCTTTCCAATGAAATTTATTTCATCCTCATCTTCTAAACATAAAAGAAAGCTCTCAGAGATTGCTTAATAACATATCAGTTGCTATTGAAGGTATGTTAAATATGAAGGTGGTAAGGATCTAGAAGCAAGCAATATTTGGGACTCTTAGACATACAGATAAGATATATGACCAATACTCCTGCAAGTGTCAAAGGCTTCTCAATGTAAAGCAAGCCTATGACCACAGGAAAAGGAACTTTCTTCCACAGAAAATTGACTGGTTTGAACAGAACATGACTATGTAGACTGGCAAGATTAGAAAACACTGCTAGGAGCATAAGCCATGTATCAGTACAAAGTTAAGACCATGGTTAATAACATGAGGTGCATGAAAGATCTAGCTCTCAAAAATTCATTCCAGATTGCTACAGCAACACAAACCATCAGCATCTAGGACTCTAGGCTCAGCTTCTGTTGGGTTGCAGTGCCTGCCTGGCATAGTATATATCTCATAAACATTTGGCACACAGAATAATGGTTTTGGCATTGGAGAAATCAGAAATGTACATCTGGGAAACAAGTGAGACTTGATAGAGTAGTTGAACCATTTTAAGGGAAATAAAATAATTTTCTGTAAGTCCTCATGACTCAGGTGCTCAGTGACATATTCGTCATCCAAATCACAGTTTTCTCATTCTGGTAATCATGAAATTAGATTCAGTCGTCAGACTGGTGCATTTGGCACACCATCAGAACTTCAGGCTGCAACTGTCCAAAGGAATCATATAGTGTAGCATTCACAAACATAAACTAGAATCAGACTGGGTAGGTTTGAATCATAGCTCCCCAGTCTCTGTCTTTCCTTCCATGGAACAATCTTTGTGTTATCTTAAATTGCCAAAATTCAAGAGGCCTTCATTAATAATGCCTATATTATAGAAATGCTATAAGTGATTATATTTATATCACTCAGAATACTGGCTGCTACAAAGAACTATATAATCTTCCACTACACACAGACTGTGACTTACTGGAGTCCATGTTTTGTACAGTAGTTTCTCATACAGAAGGTTTAAGTGAGTATTTTGAGAACATGTCTTGAGAAAATAAACTTCTATGCTGCTTGTCTTCCTTATTCTTTCTCATTCTATATTTTCATAGGTGTGATTTTACTATAGAAATAGAGAGATGTAGATATGTGTCTTTACACATACACAGTGAAATATATGCTTCAACATATTCATCTTTATCTAAATGCATGTTATACTTACAAGTTCATTTGGAAAGCAACTTATTCTGATACTTTTTATATTGAAAAGGAGAATATTAATTTGAAGTATTGCAACAGGTCTGAAGACTATTGTAACAGCACTGAATGATTGGGTTGAACACTACAAACAAAATAGCTCAAAATTTATACCTGAAACTTAGAGCTAAATGGTCAGTAAATAGACATTTTTTCAGTAAGATTAACCTGACACATAGTAGCAGAAATTCTAATAGCCTCTCAAGTTGGAAAACTAAGCCAAAAATTAACCTGCAGACCTCACCTACAGTACCTTACAGATTTTGGTGAATTTGTTTCTTCTTTTTAGAAATTTATTTATTTATTTTCATGGACATGCGTGTATTGGATGCATATATGTAAGTGCACCCAGCATGTGGGTGCTAGGAACAAAACCTATGTAATCTTCAAGAGCAGTCAGTGCTCTTAACTGCTGAGCCACCTCTCAAGCCCCAATTCACTTCTCCATAAGACTTTACAGATCCATGCCAGAAAAGTCCTTTTGGAACTTACCTCCAAGGCTGGGAATTATGTAAGCCGGGTGAATTTTCTCAGGGCTCAGGAAGCTTTGGATCCAAAAAGTCAACCTTTGTTCTTCAGAACTGAATATATCTGATTCTATGTGTGTCATTCTCAAATATGATATCCCAGGCAAAATCTTGATTAGACAGCTATTTCATTCCATTTATATTTAATAAAAGGAGGACAGATTGTTTTTATAATATTTTTGTTGATTTTCTTGGAGAATTTTATGCAGTGTGTTTTGGTCATATTCAGAACTCCATGCATCTAACACCCTCTACTTCATGTCCTCTATTCTTTTATTTGTAAGGCTTCTGAGTCTAATTTGTGTCCTTCAACTGCCGCTGGACGTGGGTCCATCCACAGAAGTTTGGTCAACCAAGCCAGCATCTCACACTTAAAGAAAACTAAGTGTTCCTCTCCCAGAAGCATTCAGTTGCGACTAGCAGTACCCCAGCTAGAGCAAGGGTTCTTCCCCACCTCTCCCATCCATGCTGAGATTTTTTTTCTGCCTTGGGTTTGCACAAGTCTTGTGATTGCTGTCACAAGCTCTGTGGGCTCATACGTGTAACTGCCCTGTTGTGTCCAGAAAACACAGCTTCATGCATTACCTTTCATCCTTATTATCTTTCTGTCCCTTCTTCCATAATGATCTCTGAGCCTTGAGAGGACATGCTGTGGTAGAGGTGCCCCATTTAGGGTCAAGAACACCTCAGTCTCCTAAATTCTGCATGTTGAACAGTTATAGCCTCTGTGTTAATCGCCATCTGTTGCAAGAAGAAACTTCTCTGATGAGAAATGAAAGATGCACTAATTTACGTGTATGAAATAAGTCATTAGACATCTGTTTAATAATATGCCCATTTAGCAGGATAATAGCCCCAGTTTCTACCCTACAGTCTATGACCTCTCTAGCCACAGCTTCTTGGCCCCAATAACACTGCAAGATATGGGCTCAATTTTAGAAGTTGGCCTTCATTTTTAAGTTAATTTAGAAGTTTTAAATTTTAACTTTAATTTTTAAATTTTTAATTAGTTTATATTTTATTTTAAATTACAAAATTAAGGTGACTTTAGTCTCTTAAATAATAAAGAACATAATAAATTCTAAGTAAATCAAAATAAATTATTCTGAGAAGACAGTCTTTGTTCCGGAAATTGCTTAAAACATAAATGTTTTACATTCTCTATTTATAGAATAACACTTATTAAAACATCAGTTTAAAATATTTTAACTTTTTAATAATTTTATGTGTATGAGTGTATTGCTTGCATGTATGTATCTGTGTCCTGCACGTCTGAGAAGATCAGAAGAGGTTGTTGAATTCCCATGGAACTGCAGTTAAGGACGGTTGTTAGCCACCACCATATGGCTTCTGGGAATTGAACCCAGGTTCTCTGCAAGTGTAGCCAGGGCCAGGGCTCTTAACTGCTGAGTCATCTCTCCAGCCCCAACTTTGTCAATTTAACACAAATAAAATTAAATCCTGTCTTTGCATTCTTATATTGTCAATACTAAACCATAATAAGGAACTTTATAAATATGTCCACCTGCTCTTAGTCAGTTTTGAACACATGATCTATGATACCTTTTTCAAAGCTCCTACAAACTTTCCCTCAGTTTTTGTAGCTATCTAAGGTTTTTCTGTTTGCCTCTTTCTGCTACTAAGGACATTTCTTTGTGCATTAGTAAGCTTGCACCCTATAGCCTATGTTCTTCACATCTGGAATATAGTGTAGTATCCCTTAGTTCATATGCTTTTCTAGTTTTATTCCTGAATATTAGTAATAATTTTAAACACTAGCAACTTTGTTTCTTATTTCTAAAAACAGTGAGAAGTAGACGATTTGTGATGCCTTCAGATGCCAGGATTCCATAGCATCATACTAGGCTTTGTTAACACATCTTTTCACTATTTTATTTTTGATTTATATGTTTGTTCTAAGCACCATTTCTTATCTGGCAAATAGAGCAATGCTCATTTGGAAATACCAAAATATTTAATCTCTCTTTACCTCATAAAAATTAAAAAGCCAAAATTATGAAAATGTTATTTAAGATTAGTTACTAGTTTAGAGATTTATCTTACTAATTAACAGCATTCTATTACTTGACTTTACATAACTCCATGCTTGAAAGATAACAAAAATATTTTCAGAATTATATTGAGGCAGACAGATTTTAACTTTAGATAAAGTTAATCATGATCTAATGTTATTTCTCTATTAACTATTTTATAGTACATGCATCTCAGATAAGCATCACCAAAAGGAAAAATCTTAACAAGATCAAACATTATTAAAATGAATGCTCAGGGCTGGAGAGATGGCTCAGTGGTTAAGAGCACTGACTGCTCTTGCAGAGGACCTGGGTTTGATTCCCAGCACCCACATGGCAGCTATGAACCATCCTTAACTCCAGTTCCATGGGAATCTGAAGCCCTCTTCTGACCTTCGCTGCATTGCATGACACAGGTGCACTCACATACATGCAGGCAATACACTCATACACATAAAGTAAAAATAATAAATAAATAAATAAAATATTGTTTTAAAAACGAATGTTCATATTGTACTAATTTTGACAACCTAGGAAAAAAATTAGTTTTTGTTAAATATATGATCCAAAACAAGCTACATAACTCAAAGTTCACTAAATCATATAAATTTGAAAAGTTTCTGTAAATTTTAAAAACATTTAATTTATATAAATATTATCCCTAAGACATTTGAGTAGCTTCTATTGGGGAGCTTTGTGAATTAGTTTGGTAACTCAGAGGCAGAAGGATAGCTTCCATAAATAGGACACACACATGAACATGGACACGCACACACACACACACACACACACACACACACACATGGGTTTACAAACTGATATGAGCACAACCTTTGACAGCTTTCATTCTAAATATATAACCAGGAGTCCAATAATTACAGCACTATGAAACTCACTGATTTCTGTAAAATATCAAGCTTTCTCATTGATCAACTTCATTTTTATCTGAATTGAGTTTCTGTTAAGCAGAAAACAACAATTAAGTTAGTTGCTTAATATGAAAGCCAATAATTTTTACAAATACTTGTGGTGAGTCCTTCGAAGTGCTGGAGTGGGAATCGAATAGCCTGGCAGGAAGTTCTTCTGAGGGACTAAGCAGTTCAATGTTAGAAGGTGTTCATGTCTTAAGATGCAATGTAAGAGGAGGAAGTGATGGAAAGAATACTTTGAGGACCCAGTAAACTTCCCAAGGAAACCAAGAACTTCAAATTAACCTTTGTAAAATCACGACACTAAGAAAGGAAGCCAGGCCAAAAAGATAGCCTCTGCCTTCCACACATGTGCCATGGCACAAGTGTGACCACACACATACACACACTTACATAATGAAATTTAATATTCTTAAAAAGATAAAGAAACAACAGAACTACCCTCATGCTGGTGGAGGAGACTGCAGAGACTGGAGAACGGAGGAGGAGTGGGAGGTGGAGGGGTTCATGGAGAAGCTTCCATGCTTTTGGCAGACTGTAACTTGTAAAAGAAGCTGCCCAAGAGTCAGCCTCAGGCCCAGTATCTTTTGCAAAAGGGGATTTAATGAAACCACTCTCCTAAAAAAAAAAAAAAAAAAACTGGAGCAGTAAACTATCTGCTAACATGGAGGCCTCACAATAGAGCAAGGAATTTCATGCTTAGAGACCAGGGAGTAGCCCTTCCTCAAAAGACTCAAAAACACTCAGTGAAGATCTCTTTCCAAATACATCTGTGGACCCTGCCCCCCACTGAGCATCTTAAAATCAAGATATTCTTTTGCTGTGCTTTAAGGGACTGGCAATGGACTGGATCAGGAGTTGAATTCATTGTTCTTTGAATATTTCACTGACTTTCAATGTTTTAGCTTCCACTGGGTTGTGTGAGTTTAAGAACAAAGCCCAGAAAGAGGTTTTCTTAAGAAGAAGACGCAGAGGAATCTTTTTAAATTATGCCCAAGAGACAGTTTTTGTTATTCTCAAGCTAGTATGCATCTCGTGTCTCCATCCATCAATTCATTTAATCCACCCATCTACCCACTATCTATCATCTATCTCCTTATTTGATTCATGATTAGCACAATCTCAGCATGCTCTGACATATTTCCAAATATTTATTTCTAATACGCAGGAGCTATTTCAATTTCTACGTGTGTTCTTGGTGTTCAAGTTTTTTTCAACAAGGACAGGATGCAGTTTCTGGGAATGCTCCAGAAGGGAGATGTCAGTCTTTAGAGAACGTGAATGCAGCAGCCAACCTGTCCCTTTGTGGCTGAAGCCTGACAAGATACATTACCTACTGTTGTGTTATAGAAACTCTTCGACGTTTTCTAACTAAAAGAAAAACCACCAGAGTTGGCATAAGCATAAAATCTACCATGCCAAAATGCTGTCAATAAACCACAACTTCGTGTTCTTCAAGTAAAACCTTATAGAGCAGCATTGATCATCTTACAGGTCAGTAAGCTTAAGTTGATAATATTTAGTTTGAACAAATCTACCCTATATCATTTATAGAAAAATATCTTTTTTTATGAAAAAGGTAAATTAGTAAAACTCTAAATTTATTTTCTGTTCATTTTGAGGATTTTATTGACTGAAACACTTTATCTCACTTATAAAATCTCCCTGCACCGAGCTGTCACATCTTTGGTTTATCTCACTTAAAACTAACTGATCTAAGTGATGGTGGGTCCGTTCTCACTTAGGGATAGAGTCAATTGGAAAACCCAAACAAATACTAACACTCAAAGCTATCTGCACATCTTAACCCACTAGTTATTTAGCTACTGAGATCAAATGTATATTTTAAGATTTTTTTATTTTTAAATATGTATGTATATGTACACATGTGTGTGCAAGTGCCCCCAGAGACCCAAGAAAAGGGTGTTGGATCCCAAGGTTCTAGAGTTTCAGGTAATTATGAGGCTCTTGACAAGGATTCTAAGAACCAAACTCTGGTCCTCTGGAAGAGCAGTACACATTGGAAACACTAAATCGACTCTCTAGCATAAAACCAGTTCTTACAAGTGAATATAAATTGCTAGAATTACATGTTGTCTTATCTTTTGGATAAGAATATGATGATCACCCCCTTTCCCTTTACTTTTTCTACAAGTTTTAAAAAGCTGAGGATCTGGCTCAGTAGGTAAAGTGCCTTTTGTGTAAGCGTGGGGACTTGACTTCAGATCTCCAGAACCCATGTGAGACAACAGAAAAAAGCCAGACATGGCAGTGTGCATCTGTAACCACAGTACTGGAGAACAGAGATGACAGGAAGATCTTAGTGACTCAACAGCCAGTCTATCTAGAAAAAATGCTCCAGATTCAATGAGGCCCCTTCCAATAAATAAAAAAAAGTGGAGAAACATTGACCTCCGCCCTCTACTCACTATAGCAAAGGTGAGCATACTGTCACACATATGTATACACAATATATATAAACCATACACACACATACAGACACACACACACACACACACATACACACACACACACACACGCAGAGAGGAGACTGTACTTTGTTTAAAATGTGAAAGGCTTAGTAGCAAATTTGAATTCAATACTCCTTTGAATGTATTTTATTGAGTTTTCATGAATTTTATAAAATAGATCTCAATCAAATTTAGACCCTCTCCTCCACCCACATCCACCCATAGTACCACATACACACTGGATTTCATGCATTCTGTCATATACTTTAAGGCCTATACAGTCAAGCGTTTGTATCTAGATGTCCCTCAGTGCAAATTCATCCACTGGAGTCTAGTCAGCCTAGCTAGAGTCACTTCCTTAAAGAGGATAAACATTCCCTTACCCTGCAGCAATCAGTTGCCAATATTGGGGCCTGCTGTCCATTTTCCCAGTTCTATACTGGGTTTTTGTCTGATTGAGTCAGCATGGGTCATATGCAGGCTGTCATCATTATCGAAAGTTCATATGAGCAAGTTCCCAGAGGCCTGAAAGTCTTTGTTTATACACTTATACACTTATTCCTTATGTTTATACACTAATCCTGGCTCTTATAATCTTCATATCCCATCCCCTTTTCCACAATGGTCCCTGAGTCCTGGGTATACGAAGTTTAATCTAGGAGTCCTATCCAGGGACTCACGCTCTGCACTCTCTAATTCTCTAAAACTTGGTTGGTTGTGGCCTTTTGTGTGCATCATCCTCTGTTGTATGAAGGAGCGTTACTGTTGAGAGTTGAGGAAGTTATCAGTATTCTCTCTACCCCATGTTCTGCTATGTTCCATGAGCCTTAGGTGTAGAGATTCTACTATAGAAATGTCACTAAGGGCTGTGCTTCTCTCAGTCATATATTCTCTGTGTGCAGTACTTCGTAACATAAAATCTTTTCTATGCCCAAACCTATTAAGTTAATGAATGTACTTTTTAAAAGAATAGGTAATGATAAGAACCAAAAAGAAAAATAAATTGTCATGGAAGTATTTGTTTTGCCTTTTGATTCCTAACTTTGAAATTATATTTTTTCCCTGATATAAAAATGGACAGGGTTCTTTAAATATTCTGGATGTTAATCTCCTGTCAGATGTGTCACTGGTGAAGATTTCCTCCCAATATGTGGGTTCTGTCTTCACTTCTTTGGTTGTTTCTTTTACTGTACAGAAGCTTTTTAGTTTAATAAGGTCCCACTTGTTGATTGGTGACCGTAATGCCTGAGCAGCTGGTGTCTGATTTAGAAAATCCTTTCTTATGCCTCTATCTTGGAGGATACTGCCTGTGTTTTCTTCTAGCAGTTTCTGAGTTTCAGGTTTTATATTGAAGTCTTGGACCCATTTGGAGTTGACTTTTGTGCAGGGTGAAAGATAAGGGTCAACTTTCATTTTTCTGCAGGTGGAGATAAGGTCCCACTTGTCGATTGGTGACCGTAATGTCTAAGCAACTGACTTAGAAAGTCCTTTCTTGCATCTACATCTTATAAGGTACTGTCTGTTTTCTTCTAACAGTTTCAGAGTTTCAGGTTTCTCACTGACGTCTTTGTTCCATTTGGAGTCGACTTTTGTTCAAAGTGACCCACCCAGAGCTCAGAAACCACTGCAGAAGAGAGGGAGGGAGAAAGATTGTCGGAGCTAGAGAAGGAAGATTGCCCAAAAGGAAATAGAGTCTTACGGGCTCCTGGAACCTTGCTCATATGAAATTATAGCAAGAGTAACAGCATGTATAAGACTCATGCTAACTCAATCAGACAAAAATCAGCATAGAACTTGGGAAATGGGTAGGATGCCACAACTTTGGCCAGGAATTATTGACAGCTGGTGACTTCCAGATGAGAGAGAGTTGATCTTCTTTAAGGGAGTAATTCTAGATAGACCGAACAGGCTCCAGTGTATGAACTGACACAGGGGCATCTGAATACTCAAATTTTACACAATAGGCCTTAATATATATGACAAAATGCATGGAATCTTGTGGGTAAGCTATGAGGGGAGGATAGATACAGAAGGGGGGGCTAAATATGATTAAAATGTATTGTATAGATAGCCAGAAAAATTCAATAAAATATTTTTTAAAAAGAATGCACAGATCCAGACATCAGTTAGCATCTCTGAAATACCCCCTTTCATTTTTTTCACAGCTCTTTTCTTTTAAGGTTGTGGAAATCTTTATTCAGTATAAAGTTATGAACAACCTGTATTCCAAAGTGCTTGTCAGGCTTTTCCATGAATTTCGTTTAAAATTTAAGTATTTCAATTCTAAAAATAACTGTTAGACCAATAAAAAAGCAATGAAAATTTTAAAGTCATCATCAGACATGAGTTCCAATTTTTTTTCACCATCACCTTTGATCACATCTTTTTTAATTTTTACAAAATCTTTACTGAGAATTTCATACATGCATATAAGGTGTTTTGATCATATCCATGCCCACTCTCTCCCCTCCAACATTCCCCCCTCTGAAGGGGTAACCCTAAAATCTTTTAAGGATTAGATACAAGCTCCCAAATACTTCTGATATTTTGGGCCTTGGAACAGAGTATGTTGCTAATAGGCCCAAGGATGTTTTGACTTTTAGCTAAGAAACTGGCTACATTTCTTTGGGATCTTTTTACCCTAACTGCTTAGCCAGTTACTACCTCCTATTCTTATCATGCCATCCTCTGAAGGGGTTACCCAAATTGCCTAAAGGGACTAGGGACCCCGACTGCTCTGGCCTCTCCCATGCTGAACAGGGATATAGGGTGAGGCAATTAGAGTACCCCTTCACTGGATCTATCTAAAAGACACCTAAATTGCATAACTCTTGTCTCTAATGGAAGAAGAAAGTCCTTGAATCATAAATAGGAGATGTGAAGGAGAAGTAAAGGCAATTAGCATTACAAGTTCTAGACATGGAACTAGAAAAAAGTCAGAACAGAGCAATTTATCTCTTAATTTTCTTAGGTGTGCGTCCAGAACATGCACACCCCCACTTCAAGAAATTCCATGGTTCCTTGTTATAAGAGATATTTATCCAGTCAGAGGTGAAGCACAAAGCTTCATAGAAAGCTTTAAAGAGGCAGACTGTGCAACTCAACCTTAGATTATTTGCTTCCTGCACTTGATTTGTGAGGCTTTATTCTTGAATTCAAAAATGACAGTAATCTGTCTCCTTTATAAAACATACAATATTGTTGGGAAAAAACAGTATTTCCATATGTGAGTTCTGTGCTTGCCTTTGTAAAGTGTTCTGGCAAGAGAAATAAAGGGAAAACGTATTCACGTTATCATTTTCTGCATTAGGATGAAGGCCAAAAAATGAGAACTTGAGTATTAATGTTTCTGACCTGAACAGGTTTATATGGTATTGCAGTCACTGCAAAATTTCTAATTACATAAAGTAAAAATTTTTTATATTTTCCACCTGTAAAACTAAACTTTCCTTTTTTACAAGCAAATTTTTAAATATTTTATTTATTATTTTTATTTTATGTGTTTGATTGTTATGCCTGCATGTAAGTAAGTGCATCCATGTTGTGCAATACCTGTGGAGGACAGAAGAGGCTGTTGGATCCCCTGGAACTGGAATTACAGACAGTTGTTAGCTGCCATAGCTGCCATGTGGGTGCAGGGATTTGAACCTGGCTCTTCTGCAAGAATAGTCAGTGTTCTTAACCACTGTCATCTTTCCAACCCCTTTCATTTTATTTTTAAAGAAAAGGTTTTTGCAGAAAGAACCGTTATTCAAACACAACTAGGGATGGTACATAGACTTATTTTCTGTGATATTTTTTACACTGTGTCTCTCATAGTAAGAGTCAATAAATTCAGGAGCTTAATGATGAGACTGAAGTACGTAAGGGTCTTAGATTGAAATTCCATCTCAAATTTTGTTTGCTGTGCGCTCTTGACTGTATCATTTAATCACTTTAAGCCTTAAAATATCTACTTCATAGTGATCAGTAGGTGCCACATGGAAAGATGACTGCATAGCACTCAGTTCAATGTCTAGCGCTCTTAAGCATGTGTTGCCAACACTAGTGACAGCATCATTCTGCAGATATTGTCCTAGAATATGGGAAATTTATCATAAACATGAATTCAGTGTATTCTCCACTATAGAAACTTCACGTTACAGCTTTAACAAAGCTACCTAAACACAATGAATGGACAACATAGAAGGCATTTAACCAAACCTCTTGTAACATTTGATTTTGTTTGTGTTTATATTTCAAAGAGGGTTGAGACAGGAACAACAGAGGAAGAAAAAAAAAACAATATCTGGGTCAGAAAACACCATGAAATGTTTCTGAAATTTTAAAGTGAGATAATTATGCCAATTTGCATTGAATTAAAAAAGTGTCATGTCTTTCTTCTACATCTTGATGTAAGGGAATTCCCAGGGGTCTCTCTCTCTCTCTCTCTCTCTCTCTCTCTCTCTCTCTCTCTTGCATTTTTGCATACTAATTATCCAATGGTTTAAATCACAGCAGCAGCACCATCTATTGGGGAATTGTTTTTTGTTTTTTTCCTTCAAACAAATGTTTCTGCATTTCTGGAAGAAATTATCACAAAATAAATTTAGGATCATTTCAATTCTCCATTAAGATAAAGAGAAAAATTTATTTTTGTAAATAATTTCCACTAATGAGCAATTGGTAAGAATCGTAAGTAAAAATTGTGTGATACCACTGAGTGATACAGTATATTTTAAGACATTAAAAAAATATCAAGAAGTAATAGGCCTTTGGGGAGAATAAGTCTTCCCTAATTATCCCAGTTTACTGCATATATGTATTTTGCCTGCTAGGAACAGGGAGGATGTGGCAATATCCCTTAAAAACCAGCCCCTTTTCATTCTTTTGTGCTGTGGTAATTCAGATGCAAGAGGTAGGGAACAGATTAGGCCAAGATCCACTGATCATAACTTTGTATTGGATTTATAGCACCAGATGGTCTAATTATTCTCAAGAGTTCTCAATCTCTGTCTGTCAGGGAGACCAGATGTAATTTCTACCTTCTGGTGAAATAAATTTCTAAGACTGAATTCAAGAAGTAAAATGCAAAAGCATGAGCCAAATAATTGAGATAAAATGTCAATAGGTGTAAGTCTACATATATGTGTTATGGCACCTAGGTCATCAATTCAACTATTAAAGGTGGAGCTCTAAGACAAAGAAGGTATTTTAAAATTGGAAACATACTCACTGGAAATATTATTTCCATTTATACATTCACACATACATATGCACGTGTGTATAATTACACAAAATTAAAACACTCAGAGTTCATGTTTTGATTAATGTTGTTTGGCCTAACAGTTACTTTCTGTTTCATCTTAAAATTAGATCTTTAGGATCTTAGAATGCCACAGTTTCTTAGTCTCTGCGTGTTGACTGGTTGTGGGTGTCAGTATTAACTGCCATCTACTGATGAAAGAGCTTTCTCTAATGAGAGTTGAGAGAGATTAGTGCATCTATGAGTATAAAGATAAGCTTTATTATTGTATCCATTTAGCAGAATAATAGGACTAGGCTTTCCTCTAGAGTCCATAACCTAACCAGCCCCATGTTCTTTGCCCACAGCAGGCATGAGCTCCATTTTGTGAAGTGGGTCTTCTTCAGTCCAGTCAACCATGTCACATACAGGCAGTACAAAGTGAACTCGGTGGGTTGAAAAATATAGTGCATGAATTTGAGAGTAAAAAGTGGGGATGGGAAGGAACTGGAGGGGAGTGATTTGGGGGGTAGATTTAGTTAAAGCACATTATGGGTTTGTATGAAATTCTTAAGCAACAAAATACTTATCTGTATTTATTAAACTGATATAAAAATGATTCTGAACAGCCAAACAAGGTCTTCAATTCAGTTCTGTTTAAGATAGACTTCAAACCAAGTTTTATTGGCACTTGGCTTTATATCTGCTTCTAAAGACTTGATTAATTCCAGCATTCCTTTTTTCACCAAGGATAACTCATCCCATAGAAGGCAAGAAGAATGTGTAAGGCACTAAGAGACCCATTAAAGGTGTACCTTCTTGTAATAAAGGGATAGAAGTGCCCTACACCTTCCTTCATCCACTGTGTGTGATGCTGCCAAGCTTAGTAGATGAACCCTGTTCTGCTGTGGGTTTGTAAAGTTTGTAGAGTTGGGAGACTATCTGATGACCCACACGAAGGTTCTTGCTGACGTAACATTTTCTTCTTCATATGTGAAGCATTTAAATTTTCCACATCAGTAAACATGTCTTTTACTTTCTATAGCTCCTTGCTCTACCACCTCACTCACCCATCAGTCTGGTTTTAATGAAGACAGTGGGTTCTGTGTCCACACTGAGTGTGTGTTTATTTTCCTTTCATTCTCTGTCTGCACATTTTCTGGCTCATAGGCAGAAACAGGCAAAAATCTGTTGATGAATAAGAAATACTTATGCCCTGTTCCCAAACAAATAGATCATTTTTATAAGTAATGTAATTGCTCTTACCATTGGCATTTCAGAATAAAGCATCACTGTGACACCCTGACATGATCTTAGGAATACAAAAAGAAGACAGCATCATATTTTCTTGACCTAACTGTTTCTCAGAAAGACTGTTCCCCAGAAGTGCAATACTTACTATCTAATAGCTATCGTTTAAAGACCAATGATTCACAGCCTTGAATATTCAAACCTAACTGGAAAATTTAAGATCCTTATAAAAATACTGAAAAGAAAGTATATTATCAATAAGAAGAACTTTTCTATTTTCAATTAATTAACAGCTAATTTTATTATATCTATAAGTCTGTTTCATAATAATGATGTATCCAGAATCACAATAACTGTTCATTTCTTAAGTATAATGTTAAAAAACTTAAAAGTATTTCCTATACCCTAAGGTACTATGATGGCATAATAAACTAGGATGACTATTTTTAAATGAAGAGAATATGATTAAGTAGATAAGCAAATTAGTAGTTCAACATTCCAAAGTGCTGATAACATCCTCCAACTCAATGCCTTCTGGAACTTGACATTAACTCAAAAGGGGAACTAGGTAATGCTGAAAAATGGGAGATACCAACAATAAAACTAAGGCATGGCTGTTCAGGCTACAAGATGGTCCTGGGTCATTAATATGAAGCTGCCATTTGCTAGGCATGCTGGAGTTCAATGTAGCATCTAACTCTGGGGAGTCCTGCTGTAGTCATTAAAAAGAGGGAATGAAGATTTCTTTTCCAAATTAAGTTGTCAAGGAGCTCATTTGCACTCTACACTGAGTATATGTGGGTGAGCTGATGAAGATGATGATATATGATGCTGCAGACACTTAAGTGACTCCAGCCATGAAGATACACAGCACACCCCACTTAGGAAGATGGAACAGAACTCCCATTATCCCTAGGAGGTAAAAACCATGTGGCTTTTGCCCTTTAAAATTTCAAGTTACCCTACTGGGTTTAGGAATGTAAGGAAACCTCATTTACTGAGGACTCATATGTTGATATAATATTATTATACAGACTCAGAGGCATGACATTTTTTTCTTGAAGTTCATTTTCCCAGAAGCCTTTAGGGATCATTACTAGATTTTTACCTTTTAGGAGGAGGGGGGCTGTGAAGACTGAATCTATTCAGTTACATCATGGATAGCTGATGCAAAGAAACATGTAAAATATCTCTTTAAAGACAGAATGGGACACACATTTTTGATCCCAGCACTTAAGCCAAGGCAGGCAGATCTCAATGTGATTGAGGTCAGTGTGGTCTACAAAGTGAGTTCCAGGCAAGCTGGGGCTACAGGCAGAACTTGTCTCAAAAATACCAAAGCCAAACCAAACCAAATCAAACATCTCTTTTAAAACATTGTTGCTCTCTATTTGAAAAGCAGTAAATGCATGTGTGTGAATTCTGCCTACAAAAACATAGTTCACAGTATACCAGAGAAGTGTGGGAACACAAAATAAAGATATCAGACCAATATGATAATTGGATGTTAACTCACTACAGTGTACTTGAGGTATTTAGCCACTAAATGCTGAGAAAAGCAACTTAAATTCTCTCCAATGTATAGTTTTGGCTCTTAAATTTTAAAATGTTTGTAATATCCTATTTTAATAGCAATCTCAACCACAAGGAAATTTCTACAGAAACAAGGGGAAAGGGCAAAACTGAGGTCAACACCACAGTTAACCTCTTGCTGCATCTTTATAAGTGTTTTCACACGGTGCAGTTCACTCTTTAGAATAACTCAGCACAACCTGTTTCTATGAGCTCCCTGTTTATTTACACCATCTTAAAAATAACATGTTTTTCATTCATTTGCATCTTTGCACTAGATTGTTATATAGTTATGCTGTAGGAATTTAAACATTAACTCTTTTATTCACAGGAACATGACCTTATTGCAATATTTTGTTTTTATAGTAGGTTGCAAAATAGGGCCACACAAACTGACAAAACATTCTTTGCTCATTTTGTTACAGTAGAAGTAGACAGCAGCAACCCCTGCTTTGTTTTGCTTGTAGAAAGTAATTGTCAAATTTTTCTCTCACATATTCCTAGATTCCAGGAGAATTCAGCCAATCCATGTTTTTTGTTATAGTACCATTAAATGATCAAATGTATATGTTTGTAGGTTCACAGGCAAGCAATAGCTATGTAATAGTTCCCATATATATGACAAATATAATTACCTTGGTATTAGAAAAAAACATAAGCAACTTAAATTTTTAGCAAAGATCTTGTTTAGCTTTGTGTATTTTACAATTCTTCTGATTCTCAATGTACCTTGATTTAGCTAAGTATCTTTTAAACAAGTAAATCAATCTATGTAATCTCTACAGGCATTCTTGAAGTTTCATACTAGTATTCAATCGCTGTTTCATCGGCTTTACTCTGATCAGGTATAGAAAGCATATACTATATAAATGTAGATGATCTCACTTTTATATAAACACATATACCAAAAAATATTAGGATACTTACATCAGTTTTTCCTGTTTTGTTTTTATTGAAATATTATCATTTTATATTTTATAAG
>NW_008353490.1:2170445-2224722 GCF_000622305.1 Nannospalax galili
TGGCAGTATATTGTATAATAGAAGGGTGAGCACTAACTGCAAGAGAATGCCAAATAACACACTAGAGAATGTCACAAAAGTCAAATATATGAATTTAATATTATTATATTCCTAAAAAATCAAATGTAAGGAAACTTCAGCTACAGCTTTAAGAGTCTTTGTGGAACTTTGGAAATGTACTTTCATGCACAAGTACCCTTCTGTCAGATGTTCATTTTAAATAATCTTTGTCATTGCAAGTTGAAAGACTTGTTTACTGTAAATACCTTCCCTGCTGTAGTAACAACACCCACTACCCCAGTGCTCGCTCTTCTCACATCACTTAGGGGAGGTTCTCCCAATGACCCTGTGTAGTGAGCTGATCATGTGGGGTCTGGGTCCTCACTCTGCAGGCATGAACACACAGGCAGTGAACCAAGGATTGTGAGCTCAGATTAGGACTGTTAGATGACTCTCATCAATAAGATTGAAGAAAACCGTATACTGACTTTTGATCTGGCATCTACGTTTTCTATAGGTCATATCTAGATTGGTCATATCTATCATGGGTATCACAAGCAAGTTAAATTTTCAGCAAAGGTCTTATGTTGCTTTACATATTATAACTATTCTAATAATGTAATGTTGTTTATCTAAGTTTATTTTCAAGCAAGTAAATCAATTTACATAATTTCTATAGGGGTACTGCCTGGCAGATGCTGCAATGGGTGGTATGCAACCTCAGAGCTACTCTCAGGAATGCTGCATACCTATGTACTCCTTGACATTCACATGGAGCGAGAAGAAAGAAGGCTAGTAATATACTCATCAGGAGGAAGCTGAATTGCTAATAGAAAATGAACTCTTGGAATATATTTAGATTGGTCAATTTAATAACTTATTAATGAGACAATATAAACCAATAGCAATTTGTACATAATAAAGATACAAATACAAAGATATGTGTGCATTATATATTCTTAAGTGATGCAAATATTAATAACAAGGGCTCCCGCATCTTTAAACCTCTGCAGTATAATATTGTCTTCAAATGAGGTTTCCTGCTTGTTTTAAATTGAGCATGAAGTTAAGGAAATGAAGGAAAGAGGATTAAAATATCTAAGTACAACAAAACACAAGGGGCACACACTCCATCTGCTTTCTATTTATGTTTCCGGCATTAATAAACAATGCTCACACTTAGAAGTATGTCTCTGAATCACAAAGCCAAAGTACCCCAAATGCTTCTTGGTTGATTTTTCTCCCCTCATAAAACAGCATTGTTTAATTGGAATGAAATCCTTCATCCTTTCTTGTTCAGATAAGGACAGTAAAGCTTAGGCCCTTATTAAACTATATTTATATAATGTTTCCTGCATTTGCTCTTTAAGCATGAAATCCTCCCTCCCACACACAATTTGGAAATAACTATCGGAGCCTTCTCAAAGGTTGGTGTCTTATTTATTATTAGTTATTTACTGAAATTTTGGGCACATTAAAGATAATGTGTGATCAAAGCAGATGACCCACTCATTAAACCAAAATTGTGTCTTTTTCTCATCCCTTCTCCAAAAATTTCTGTTTGAAAAATACAAAGTATACATGGAATGTGTCTGAGTGAGCAATATGCACGGAGGTCCTTAGCTGCACTTGTGTTTGTGCTTTCTAAAACACAGCAAGAATTTAACATCCCTAATTTCCCTTGTGCTTAACCTATACCTCCCTATGATTTTGAAAGAGACGATGAGGAGGGACCAGAACAAGTCAGACATCAAACCCATTTATTCTGAATCTTAAATTATGAGTTTTATCATCAATATTTTGGTTACATTGTTACACAAAGGACAAATTAACACCGGTTTGAGGTCTCATCTTTGATTGCTTTGGGATCAGTGACATTTCATTGGCACACAAATCCTGCACCAAGACTCTCAAGATGCATCTTAATAATACTGTTGTGCAAGATGCCAAAATAAGCAGGGTTTGCAAAACCACTCCTAGGGTACAGCAGCCAGTACCTGCAACTGCTGTGACATCCATTCCTGGTGGCTTCCAGCCAGGTGTACCTTGCAGAGTGTGAAGACATCCCTCTCCTTCGCAGGTCAACAGATCTCCAAAAAGAGGGGCTGGTCCTGCTACTTTGAAGTATCTGGTCACTGTGTGGTCACTCAGAGATGGATCTAACTTGCTGCTAAGCCACACTTGGACAAGGAGCATCTGAAGGATTTGATCATTGCTGTTCCACTGTTATTTGATTCAGGCCCACCAAGGAATGCCAGGTTCTTAAAGGGTCCCAGAGTGTAAATTAAAAAAATAAAATCCAGGTTGCAAGTTCAAAGGTGCATTTGAGAGAATCTCCTGGAAAAAACCAGCAGAATAGTCCATTTGTTGTCCTTCCTTGGCTAGAAAAACACTTCTTTGTCTGATTTCCTCTCATCCAAAATGGAATGCGTAGATTTGGTTTGGTTTGGTTTGATCTCATCCATGAATTTAAAATACATTTTTCTCTTTGTAACCCCAGCATGAAAACTAAGTAGGCATGAGGAAGGAAAGCTTAGGATGGAAAGGAAAGGAAAACCTCTGGAGGGAAAAGAAAAACAAAACAAAACAAAACAAACAAACAAAAAAAAACAAAACACTGGCAACACAAAACAAAATTTGCATCCTATCCTGCAAAATTTGCTTCTCTGGATAAAGCACTTCTTGACAGTTTCCCAATGCCCAGCTCCCTCCCAAGTCCTCCCATACACCCCAGGGGAAAAGCTACAGAATGAAAGTAAAGCCATTCTTTTTCTTAAGGCTATACAGACACACACAGAACACAGGTCAAAAAAACTGTCCAGTGGGTGGTTCTTTGCTGGGCTCTTCTTTAAGCCCTGACTGTAACGTGCAATCCATCTGAGGGTCAGCAGCATCTCTGCCATCGGGACAAGAATACAACGTACAAACGAAAGAAGGTAAGTCAACGGTCCCGACAATAAAATCTGATAATGACTTTACAATCACAGGTACAAATTGCTCAAATCAATAATTTCATTTCTCCTTAAGACCTTGTTGCCTAAAACTAATTAGAGGCCAGGTTCCGGAGGAATTGTCAATAGTCAAAGAAAATACCGGAGCTTTAGAAGGAAATCATTCTCCTAGGGCAAGAGTCTGATGGAGGTGGACTCAAGTTGTTCTATTTAGACAAGTTCAGGGTGCTATGAAGGGCAGATTCCTGGATCTTCATCACAACTTCCCCACCATCCAGGTGGCTCTGTGTCTATAGCGGAAAAACCAAGAAGCCCGAGAATGTGGAGTATTTCCAGCCTCCCATGAGGTTTCCCCTCTCCAGTTTGAGGTGAACTTTGTCTTCTCTTTCCATGAGCAGCAAGACACCATTGCTGGCTGCTTCCCTGGTAACATCCTGGTCTCCTGCAAATGCGGAGATCACTGGGTAGCCATTCTGCATTAAACTGACCTACAATGCAGAGAGGAAAGCTCAGCAGACCAGAGACCACCCCAGTCCCACACCCTGTTCTCATGTCCCCACAAGAGTCACCCCCATTCCCTTGGAACCCACAAATTAGGGTTCTGAGAGACAGGATTGCCAACTAGCTCAGAGTCCAGTCCCCTGTTAAACAAGCATTAAAGGGCTCAGCTTTCACATCTACCCACCTGGATCGTTTGTCTGTTGTACACTTTGACCACATGGAAGCTGAAGCTATAGATCCCCTTTCGAGGTGCTACAAATATACTGGAGGCAAGATCAAAGTG
The DNA here is from genome assembly GCF_000622305.1 of Nannospalax galili. Lineage (NCBI taxonomy): Eukaryota > Metazoa > Chordata > Mammalia > Rodentia > Spalacidae > Nannospalax > Nannospalax galili. The sequence goes on from NW_008353490.1 coordinate 2,174,181, forward strand.
GTTGCCAATGTTTACTAACACCTGAAAAAAGAAGAAGAAATACTGTACTGAGGGGAGGCGGTACCGTGGCACGCCCCTCTTCAACCAGTGTTTTCATTATACTCAGGTGTCTATATTAACACTAGTTGGTTTACTGGTACAGAGTATCAGTAATACAAAGTCAACATTGCCATTCTACCCCAGGACTAGACAGTACCAAAATCAAACCATTCAACAGCAGAAATGCATTCCAAAGATGTTCTCATAGATGCTAATGAATAAAGACTTTGGAAGTATATTTTATTTATGCATTCAAAAAGTAGGTGTAAATTTTGTGGACTGGTGAGTTGTAAAGAAGAAGCAATGGGAGACAGTAAGGTCATGAAGTAACCTGTGAATGCAGCCTGTTCCTAGAATCCATGAGTCATAGGAGCTCAGTAGGAAGCTCCATTTAACAAGTACTGCCTCACATAAAATGGAGAGTGAAAGGGTGATGGAACAAGGGGCCAACCCATTCTGAGCTCATTCCAGTAAGATCGAATACTAGTATACTATCTGGACTCTCAAGAAAAGAATGGGTACTATGAAGTTTTACTCTCCAGCAGCTCCCAACCCCTGGTCTTATATAGTAGGTGCTTAATAATTAGTGTTGGATGGGTTTTGTCAATACACACTGGCTTCCCTGTTTAAAATTTCTTTCCTCTGAGCAGTGCTTGCTCTGTCGGAGGAGTAGAAGTATCATGTAAATAAGCTTGAATAAATGAAGAAAATTCAAATGGTAGTGTGGACATGCCTAGTTCAAACTAAGGGAATTCCACAGCAGTTAAGAGTAATATCAAAATTAGCCACCTGCAGATCACATGGCCCTGCTGGTAGTTTTTCTCAAATAAAAAATGAGTAAGAATCACATCATAAGCAATGTGAAGAGAAACAAGTTCCTTGGGGTGACCAGATGCTCTTTCAGCTATTCAAGGCAGAATCTGGCCACTTGGTCTGTTCCCATCTCTCCTCATGCAGATTATAACTCAATCAAATAATAAAATGACCCACTGGTGTTCTCAGACTTCAAAATAAACAATCAGCAGCATTAAAATCCTGGACTTCTTTTATCTGATTAGAAAATAAACTTCAATTCAACTGCATTTGGCTGTCACCTACTTTTACACACTTGTTAAGATGTGCAGTATGCAGTGCTCAATGTAATGTGAAATGCTATCAGTATCAACTGCAGGCGTGACTTGTAGACCAAGCCGGGGCCCATGTCTCCAACATGCTGTGAGCACCACTTCAGCCCACTCCAGGGCAGTGTCTCAAATGCTCACTCTGCTTCATTGTTGAGGACAAAGCACTTCTGATGCCTGCTGCTCCTAGCCTTCCCCATGGTTCTACATGAAGCATTCATGCTCCAGCCTTCAGACCCACTTCCTCCCTTCATCTCAGCTACTCAGAGTGGATTTTAAATTCTGGAAACTTATAAATTCAAGGCTGTATTGTGGATGAAAGGACACCTAGTCAGGCTCTGAGAAGAGGGTTTCACTTACACCCTAGCAGTAATCAGACACAGTCAACTCATCTGTAAATATCAGGATCCTGTTACTACTGATGCTTTACCAGTGTTTTCCTGACACCCCCACAAAATGGTGGATCTGAAACTGCTATAAAAACTACAGAACACTGGTCAGTGAAAAAGGCACAGTACACTAATACCGCATATAAAAGAATATAGATGCCTATACCGTGTCTGTTACTGTTTTCTTATTTAGAAATAAATGAAATATTTATCCTGTAAATAAAAACATGTCAAAGACTCCTTAAGTCTTCAAATGCACAAGGATTTAAAAAATGAATACAGGAGCCTAAAAAGAGGCACGGTGTGTATGCTAACCTATAAACACTTAGATTTAAGAGGTGGTTCCGGGGCAAAAAGAAAGCCAGTAGAGATTAAGTCCAGCTCTGATGTCCCAGGACTCGGTTTCACAGAATGCACCTCTGCAAAAACATTAGCTGATTCACTAAAGTTTGTAAACAACTATAACACTTTCCATTTCTTTTTGAAGATTAATAGGGACTATAAAGAGAGGTTACAAAAAAGATCACCACCCAGAGAAAAAGTTGCATAGCTATCTCTCTAACCCTGGGTTCTCCAGCCTAGGTGCCAGAAATTCAGTGGCTTAAGGCGACTTAATTCACAGGGTCTTTGTTTTATGTATACACAGCTACACCATGAATTTATACTTGTGTATAATGTGTGGACATACTGCATGGGCATATTGTGTATATTTTGTTTACAGTACATGGCAGGCATATGGCCATTTTATTTCCAGTTATATGCCAATAGCTATCCACACTCCTGCCTCTTCCACACTTACTTTTCTTGAAAATTAACATGCCCTGGCCACTCTGTCTCACAAAACACACACTGGGTGCATACTGTCAGTGCTTGGGTTGAGCCCTTTGCAAGGAGGCACTCTTTTTATGGAGGAGCAGCGTTCTGAATGCACTGTTTTTAAGTGCACCCCCAAGAAACTGAAGATCACACACCACACCTGCTCCCTCCAGCAAAAGATAAAGCCTGTCAAGCCTGTCGAGTTCATGTTTTCTTTTGGGAAATGCATTTCAAACCTTAGCTTTACCAGACCCTTAGAAACCTCAGAGAGCTTTAAAGGGCTCACTGTAATCCAAGTGCCAAGAGACCCCAGAGTTTAAAAATAAAAAAGCTACAGTGTGTAGAAGGGAGACTGGAGAACAGCATAACACTAGACAGATCAACAGAGAAGAGCAGGGCTGCGCTCAGAAAATAGCCTGGAACTCCACCAGGAGAAGCACCGGGTCCCACACTGAGAGCCCGACTTCTCCTCCCCTCCCAGCGGCGGGTAGGTAGGCTGGCTGCTGACCTGGTCGAAGTAGATGGTCATGGTACGGTTGCTCATCTCCGACGGCTCGTGGTTGGTGCTCCGCGTGGCGGAGAAGGCCACTTTGGCGCTACCTGAGCGCACAGAGATGCCTAGCGAGGAGGTGACGGCGCCGTCCGCAGACGGGCTGGAGTCACACACCACCAGGCACTTGCCCTCCAACACGATGGGTTCCGTGTCGTTCTGCGCCCGCACTGGGCAGCAGGCGGGCAGCAGCAGCAGCAGCAGGGCCAGCGCCGCCCCCAGGCCGGAGCCGCAGTCCGCCGGCTCGCGCAGCGCCCCCCGGCGCCCGGGCATGCTCATCGGTGACCCTCCGGGGCCCCGACCCGGCGCCAGCATCTGGGCTGGGGGGCGCCGCAAGGACGCAGAGGCTGGCGGGGACAGAAAGGGAGCCAAGCTGCGCTCAGGGACGCGCAGAGCCAGGAGTAGACTTCACTGTGTTCTGGCCCTTGCTGGGTTGGTCAAGGCCAGGGGATTCTCAAAACGAAGGAGCCAGAGGACCTGTCAAGGAAAAAGAAAAAACCCAAACCGTTCCTTAGGCACCCAGGTGAAGCTGGAGGAGGGGATGCAGGGAGCAGGTGTTCGAGACTCTCCAGTCCCTTCCAGATGGTCATCCCTTGACCTCCCCTCAACACACACACACACACACACACACACACACACACACACACCCCACAAGGCTTTCCCTTCCCAGATGTGGCGAAGGGGTCCTGAGAAAGCCCTGGAGCCCTGGCGCACCAGCCAGCGCATCCTTGAAGGTTCCTGAACAGCACGCACTTGGGTGTCTAAGGTTCGGTCCCCGTGATTCCGCAGGACCTTGTAAGGCAGGGCGGAGGGCCCCTGAGATGCCATCACAGCCCCCTGCTCACTCAGTCCCAGGTAGCTAAGATTAAAACGCAAAGAAAAAAAAGAGAAGCCTCAACAGCTTCATTTCATTGGCGTTGTGGAAAGCCACGCCAAGAAAGCTTTCCTTTCCTCTCTCTGCCTTTACATTAGCCCTCTATTTTTCCATTTGGTGAGTAATTTTTAAGCAATTCATTTAGAAAATAGATAATCTATCCCCCCACCGAACGAACAAACTCTAGAAAGCCCCTTGGGTGGATGAGATTAAGAGGAAAAGGAAAAGACATTAAGAGAGAAAGACGGGGTGGGAGTGGGAGAGGAACGAAAACCTAGCATCCACTTCCAGTGTCCCTGCAGCCCAGGCAAGCCGGATTCCTTTCCTTCTGGAAAAGGTGAAGCGATTCCTGCACCTCGATTCCTAGAGTTTGCTCATTTTTCGGCTGTTACTGGCCCCTGCATCCTCTTCCCTATAGGTTCTTCTAACTTACTCGCCCACTGGCACTTTTACTCTTCTCCCACTAACCCAGACAAGCTGTTCCAATACTTAGCCCAGGAACAAAAACAGAAAGAAAGCCTCCACTCGCCGCCCACAATCTCCAAGCAACTCTTCCGATGTTCATTCTACGAAAAGAGAAGTTCGTTCTCAATAAATATCCTGTCTCCAGCCCCAGCAGTAAAAGGATTGCAACACTTTACCCTGGACCCTGATCCTCTTCTCTCCGGTCCCCCAGCATCCAGATTCCTAATGCTTCTCGTAAAAACATAAAGAAGGGTGCAAAGGACAAACGGACCTTGGAGCGCAGCGGCGGGTTTGGTTACCTGGAACATCCATGATGGGCGAGCCCTGAGGTCCGTGAAGTTGTTCTGCGTAGAGAAAAATCAAGCGAGGCTGGCGGGAGGAGGACTCCTTGGAGCGCGACCCTTCTCCCAGCGCGCGGCCAGTAACTGCGCCGCCCCGCCCTGCCTCCTTCCCGCGCCGGCCGCTCAGGCTCTCCGAGCTCACCACGCCCCGGCCCCGCGCGCCCCACGCCCGGCCCTGCGCAGCGCCCCACGGTGCTCAGTTCACCAGTGCGCCTGCAACGCACACGCTTCCCGCGCTGCACTGAGCCGGAGCTGAGCCTGGAGCCGCACCATGCAGCCTTCTTCCTCAGGGTCCCCTCTGCACCAGCACCTCACTAATAGGGTCCCGAGGTCGCCACCTTTCCTCGGGTTCCCAGAGGGCACTTCCCGAAGCTGCCAAATGCAGACTCCTTGCTTCTCCTTCTCCCCAGAGCCTGCACCCCCTTCCCCACAACCTCCCTGGGTGCAAAGCCGGGGTCCCGCTCTCACCCAGATACCCAACGCACTATCTTCCTAGATGCCTTTTCAAAAAAACTAGGCACCCTCAAAAGCACCAGACGCGTCTCTTCTTTTCGATTCTTTCTTTTCTTTTACAAATTCCCTCCAAGTCTTAATCTTGAATGGAGTGGCCACTTTCATAATTAAAAGGTAAAACAACAACACTTATAGCAAGAAATTAAAAAAAAAAAAATTAAGGCAAGGAAGGAGAAAGCTAGGTGACAATGTTTTAGAGCTGCGGTTCCATAAGCTCCCATTGGTGAAACGTCCGCTTTCCGTAGGGATTAAAGAGGCGCCTCCCGCCTGGGTTTATGTGTCTGCTCCTCGGAAACTCCCGGCTCATGGAGCGCATTGGCACTGTGCCTATTTATTAAAATGCCGGCTCTGGGAGAAGAGCGGGGTTCCGCGCTGTGCGGGGGAGAGCTAGGATGCGCGCAGGCATGGACGAGGGGCGCCACCTACGGGTACCCGCGCCTCCCTGCTGTAGGCTGTGGACAAGTGAACTCAGGCAGTGTGAGGGAGAGTCCCGGGTCCAAGCATGAAGTAGACTGACGATAGTCTTTCTTCACCCCGCAAAACAGCGCTTTCATCTAAAAAAAAAAAAAACTAAGGCGAATAATAATAACGGATCTTAGAGGTGTTTTTCAATTCTTTACTATGACAAAAATGCGGCAGGCACGCTTGTGTTTTTAGCTGGCTACCACTCTAAGGCATAACTGCCAAGATGATGTATGCTGTAGTGTGTTCTCATGGGCTATTGTTGTCTGCACGTTTACACAAACCACTGGGATGGGCAATCCATCCAGGCACTGAACAAAGGAAAGACACATTTTAAGTGAGGACTCTATAACCTGATTTTCAAAACCATGATTAGAAATATTTTTGCTCTTTGGCTTGTATACTACACCTTTTTGATTGGCTAATGAAACCAAACCCCAAATCAGCAGGTTCGACTCCTTAGAGCAGAGCGTTGCATGAACTTGTCCTTCCTCCAGAATCCACACTTAAACCTCTTCCTTTTGAAGATTTCAGTCCTGCAGTTTCACCCTAGGAAACGTGTCGTGTTAAGGGGTTTTGAATGCCCTTTTTATTGGCTCTTTCGTGGCTATTCTCCCGATTTATAATAGAGATGGCAGGCCCAATCAATTTAACAGGACTGGGTATATGAAAGGATGTATACAGTTGAAATTCAAGGTTTCCTTTGAATGTAAGGAAGTGATTAAGAGCCTGGAATCAAATGCTTTCTGCTTAACACAACGTACAGAACAGCACAGATTGTAAAATAATTCCAAACTCTGCCACCTCCTAAACCATAGTCACTGAAAATTAAATATTGTCCAATGTATTTATAACATGACAAAGCTTTGTACTGGACAATGCCAAGAAACTTTTTAAAGGCAACCATAATCCGTCACTTTTTACTACAGTTATGTGAGCTGAACGCAGTGGAAAAAGTACAATCTTACTTTAAGACATGTTACCCTAATATTGTGTGAGTTTGACAGTCTCTGCCATGTTAGTGCAAGTCTTTCATGCCATCCAGTGCACTGAATTGGAAGCTTAACTGAAAACTGAGGATAGTAGATCTGCAAAAGAAACATGAGGGATTGGGAATGAGAGCTAATTAAAAAAAAAAAAAAAAAAAAAAGGCACACTCCTTTAATCCCAGCACTCAGGAGGCAGAGGCAGAGGTAGGCAGATCTCTGTGAGTTCAAGGCCAGCCTGGTGTACATAGTGAGTTCCAGGACAGCTGAGGCTACAGGGAGACCCTGTTCCAAAAAGACAAAATAAAAAATAAAAAACTTGCACACATCTAAAAACCTTTAAATAACAGTGCTGTCCAACAACTATGATTTTGCGATGATATTTCTTTTGTCTAATATAAATATAAACACATCTAAACATAATTATTATCATCATCTCTGAAACTAAAAAAGAAGCAAAACAAAACATGTGTGACAATGAAAATATTTAAATAATATATTACAGGAAACCTTTACATGATGAACTAGATTATGGAATAAAACAAATATTCTTGAATAACCGAGGTTTAAATTTAAACTTGAGTTCATTTTTTAACAAGGAAGCTATAAATTGTGAAAGATAGCAGATGGACAGAAAAGTAGATTATTTATTGACCCATTAATTGGCAATTCTACCTATTAGAAGAGTTTTGGTTAAGTGTTAGAATTTTAGGTTTTTTTTTAACTTTTTATTAAAATTTTTATTTATTTATTTTTATTTTATGTGTATGGGTGTATTACCTGCATGTAGCTAAGGGCACTGATGTCGTGCAGTGCCCATGGAGGACAGAAGAGGCTGTCGTATCCCCTGGGACTGGAGTTACAGACAGTTGTTATCTGCCATGTGGGTGCTGGGATTCGGGTCTTCTGCAAGAACAACCAGTGTTCTTAACCAGTGAGCCATCTCTCCAGCCCCAGAGTTTCAGTTTCTAAGCATGTTTAGAACTTATTAAAAGAGAAAGCTTTAGGGATTTCAAGGATTACATTTTCTGCACCATTTCTGTGTCACTCATAGTTGTTGTTACCCAAATGTGGTCAGTAGATCCTGATCTCTCAAGAGTAGCCACATTGCTACAGCAATTGCAGCAATACCAGCCATCTACTGAACATCTATGGTGAGAAAGGTATCCACCATAACCTTCATCTATGAGGTAGCACGAGCATCCTAAACCAGAGAAAAACATCACAAATAGCTAATGGGGAACTATATTGTTAAAAAATTTGTGTGAGAAGACACTTGGGAAATTAAGTTCCTCTTCTTTTCATTTGTCCATTAGTTCATTTTCATGGAGCTTAACATTATTTTCTTTGGTGAGAACTCATTGCTGAAAAGCAAGTTCAGCCTGTATCATTTTTTTTTTCTGGCTTCTTTAAGCTAATGGTTTTATTCCAGGTGCGTTTTAAACAGAATTTCTCATGGAAATTATTCCAGGTACGTGTTAAACAGAATTTCTCATGGAATTCATGTTCTTAGATTCAATAACCATGGACACGCTTTTATAGAAGAACATATGTATTAATAAAAACTAAATATATAAAATTATTAGGAAATATATTACTAATGTGGTATAGCCCTACCCTAGAAAGTTAAAAGATATGGGATACATCATACAGATATGTAAATATTGTGCTCTTCTTCAGTTATACATAGTATTTTCTTAAACACGTTTTTATATTTCTCAGAGAACCACAAATTATTACAGATTGAATGACAGCAATAAAGTATAAATATTTTAAACTATGTGGGTAATTTTGTCTAAATGAATTAATAGCATATGTAATTTTAAAATTGGAATTTACTCTAACTTACCTACTGCTCTGTAGAAAGACCAAGGAAAGTTTGTTTATGAGACACTGGTTTGTGTTTATTGACTGAAATTGCTAAATGATTATATTATCTCACTCAAATTAGACAAATGATTAGCTGACTAAATTAAAACCCAGACTGACTGAGCTCAGGTCAGTTATGATTGTCTACATCCTATAGTCATATTGCACTAAATAAGTTATCATAAGAACAGGTCGAATTCACAGATCATATGTGAATCTTCTAATTCTATGGCACACATTCCAACATTTAAAATCCATTCTTTAAAAATAAGATTTTGTGCTGGGCATGGTGGCGCACACATTTAATCCCAGCACTCGGGAGGCAGAGGCAGGCAGACCCCTGAGTTCAAGGCCAGCCTGGTCTACACAGTAAGTTCCAGGACAGCTGGGACTACAGGGAGACCCTGTCTCAAAAAGACCAAAAGAAAAAAAAAAAAAAAGATTTTGCTTTTGTTAGGAAAGAAACACAATGTGTTCAAGCATGAAACTCAACTTTATGCTACTTTACTAATTTTGTATACTGAACCTATTATGTTTTAAAAATAAATACTTCTTATTCATTTAGGATTTTTAAAATTTTTTAATATTTTATTTATTATTTTTATTTTATATGTATGAGTGTATTGCCTGCATGCATGTGAGTGCACCCGTGTTGTGCAATGCTGCATAGGTAAGAAGAGGGCTTCGGATTCCCCTGGAGCTGGAGTGAAGGATGGTTTGTAGCCACCATGTGGATGCTGGGAATTGGACCCGGGTCCTCTGCAAGAGCAGTCAGTGCTTTTAACCTCTGAGCCATGTCTCCAGCCCCAGGATTTTTTTTTTTTTAATTAAAGACTAAGTGTTGCTATCACCCATTGGTGGCAATGTTAAGGTTAATGGAACTTTAGGAAGCAAAGGTTTTGATAATATACAAAGCAAATCAACTTTCTACTCCAAAGTCCCACAATACTTGATTATTTTTAAAGATTGTTTTTTTATTTATATGTGGGGTGTGTATGTGTGTGTGCTTTTTGTGTTTTCAGAGGTGCCTGTGAAGACCAGAAGAGAGTGCATGCTGATCAGTTTCAGTTGTCAACTTGACACACTTGGGAAGAGAGAATCTCAATTGGGGAATTTCCTCTATTAGACTGGCCTGTGGTCATGTCTATTAGGCATTTGTTGAGTCATGAGGGAGGGCCCAGCCCATTGTGGGCAGTGTCACAACAGGCAGGTGGTCCTAAGAAAGCAAGCTGAGAGAACCAAGCAGGCCAGAGAAACAAGGCAGTAGGTAATATTCCTTTAGCATCTTCAGCTTCTGCCTCCAGGTTCCTACTTTGAGTTCTTGCCTTGGCATCCCTCAAAGATGTACTCCAATTAAGGCATATAAGCCAAATAAACTCTTTTCTCACCAAGTTGCTTTTAGTCAGAGTGTTTTATCATAGCAATGGAAAGCTGAACTAGTACAGGTTTTCAGAGCCCTGAAGCTGGATTTATAAGCAACTGTGAACCTCCTGATATGAGTACTGGGAACCAAATTTGGGTTTTAGAAAAGCAACAAGTAATCTTAAACTTTGAGCCATCTCCCAACCTATACTCTTCCACACACAATGATAATTAATTATTAGTATAGAATATCTTTATTTTTTAATTTTTACTTACTTATTTACTTATGTTTATGAGTGTAGTGCCTGCATGTGTATAAGTGCACCCATGTTGTGCAGGGCCTGTTGAGGACAGAAGAGGGTGGCAGATCTCCTGGAACTGGATGATGTATTGTGAGCCAACCCTTTCCTCCCGAAGTGGTCTTGTCAGTGTTTTATCAGAGCAATGGAAGCCAAACTAGAACTCTACCCATGTGTTCTGAAACCAATTCCAGATGGGAAAGGAAGTTAGTCAAACAGAGCAAGATGCTCATACCTCTGCGTACTTCCAAAGTGCAGTAAGTATGTGAATCATCTGGAATCTTATGTAAAATGTTGGGGTGGAACTTGTTGGAAGTTGCCAATGATGTTGGTCTGCAGATTGCAAATACACAGGTTTCCACTCTTATTCAGACCTTTGTCAACACCAGAGAGATATTTGGGAGGATTGCTCCCTGTAAGGAAAGTATGTGAATAAAATCACAATCATCATTAAATGACCTGGTGATTGTGAAATATAGGTGTATGTTGGGATTCTGTAATGGTCATGTCTTTCCGGGTTGATCTGGCTGATCCTTATTGTACCTGGCTAGGTTCATAGCTGGTAACATTGTGTTTATAGCTGGTAAGACTGATTATTTTCCTCCTCTGGAAGCATGTATACTTTATCAAGACACATCAAGCATTGCAAAAACTGTCAGAGAAATCATTATCTAAAAGTGTTTTAATTGGCAGATGGTGATGGTTTACCACCTGTGGTAGATTATTCTACCAAAAATCACTTTATAATTTATGAGAGTAATGGAAAGAGTTTCAATTCAGCTGCATATTAGTGAGTGAATGACTGCATGGGGTTGAAGATTTTAAAATGCATTTTGTGTGTGTGTGTGTGTAAAATGCACAGTAGCCCTGCAACTCAGGAATCAAATGGTGAACTATGCTGAAAAAGAGAATGGAATTAATGTTTGGGTCTGCTAAGAAATGGTAGTTGCAGAAAACTATATGCAAATATAAAAACAAATATTCTCTTGGTTGTAATATTAAAATACTGTATTTTTTATGAAACTAGGGCTTTGTCTACTAACTTCAAGAACATTAGAGAGTTAAAAATGTACTTCAAGAATCAGCATAATGTGTGCAAAAACTCTTTTGGCTGACTGACTAGGTCTCTGTCTGATAAATCCTTGTACTGATTTCTTATGATAATCTACAAGAAAGAATATTGATTTTCCTTCAGGATTTTCATCATCTCCAATAAGCATAAGCATTTGTTAAATTTCTAATATATTTGAGGCATAACACCATCATTTCCCTTGAGGAAATTTTACCCATATAAGAAAATAAGGAAAAACACAATGGCTCAAAGTGCTAAAAACAAACAAACAAACCACCAAACACAAGAAAGAGCTGAGTAGCAGTGCTGAAGAATCAGAGGGCAGAGAGAGTCAAGTTTGAGATTCAACATCATGGTGTGGGTGTTGAGGAGAGTACTGGAAAATGAAAAAGAAGCAATTTTCACTACTGAAGTGATAGCTACATGAACTTTCTCAGAACCTAATTCTAAGCAATTAAAAATATATTACATGGTTTTCAAAAACTAAAAAGTCTGAATTATGGAACTATGGTACAAATTGCTTTATATCACAGGAAGGAATTTTTTTTCAATGATTTTAAAAATTCTTTCTGACTGTAATCTCATAAAACAGTACACGATTCTATATTTTATATTCATATTCTCTCTTTTCTACCTCTTTTATGGTGCTTATATTAAACCCTGCATTACGATGACTTATATACATATTTTGCTTGCACACAAACTGTAATTTTTTTCCAAAACAGTGTTATCAGGTTTAGGTTTTGCAATATCACCAACATTTGGCAAGATGTAGTTCGTTATAAGTCTTGTATTTGAAAACTATTGAATAACTCTGGTGCTCATTTTATGTCAATTTCAGGAAATTCTGTCACTCTAACTTTTAGAAATGCCTAGTGGGTTGAATGAGTCAAAAATTTTTTAAGAATTCAGAATTTGATAGAATTTTTTTGTGTTTCAATTTTTTTTTTTTTTTTGATACAGGGTCTCCCTGTAACCCCAGGTGACCCAGCACTCCCTACATAGACTAGACTGGCCTCAGTCTCACAATGATCTGCCTGCCTTTGCATCCCTAGTGCTGGGATTAAAGCTTTATAAGACCCTGACCTGGCTAGAAATGGACATTTTTAAAGGAAGAAAGGTTTTTAACTCAATTTATCATGCAGTATCTAATAATTTATGTGTACTTTCTAAATACATAAAAATCACCAATCTTTGCTTAAGTGTATAATCTAAAGCAAGCTTTTCTATTGCACCTAATAAATATTTTGACTTGGCAAGATAAAGCTAGAGCTCATACAGCTGGAAGGACAGTCACAAAACTCACATTGGTTTTAACATTAAAATTCTGGAAATGCTTGCTAAAATGAAGGACAAAAGGATATTTTATTTCCACATTCAAAATTAGCTAATAATATAATTTGAAATAGTCTTTTTTTCTTAATTTGTAGAGGTGGAATAAAGCTGGTACTATTGAGTTTTATCTCTAAATATTTAAAAGAAAACATATGTATTGAATAAAGCCAATAAATTAGCAAGTAGACATAGAATTATGACACTCTTTTTTCTTCTGAGAAATAGCGGAAAAGAAATATAATAAAAATATATTACAACAGACGCAAGGAGATGTGAGACAAGCACTATTGCTGTATCACCCTCTCCTGTGTGTGTCTGCAATTCAACATTTTGTTTATTTTCATTTATTTAGTTAGTTTATTTAATGAGAAGTGTGCAGAGGTGTGCTCATGTCACAAGGACAACTTGCTAGAGTCAGGTCTCTCTTTCTTGTGGGTTCTGGGGACCAAACTCATGTAGTCAGTCTTTGTGGCAAGTACCTTTAAATGATGAATCATCTCTCTGGCCCTTTGCATTTTAAAAAATGTGCAATGATGTGGCAACATTCCTTTGAAAATCATATTTATTGATATGAACAAAGTGTCTTTCTGAAATGAATGCATACTTAAAATTGGTACTGAAAACCCCCCTGACGATTGTGGTGAACAAAACTCCTCTTTTCTGGAGCAGAAGGGGTGACTCACATTCAGCCTGAAGAGGACAAATTGTAAGATGTCCTCATTGTCCCTAAAGACTACCTATTTGACCTGTTCACCTATAAGGCCGACAATGCTAAAGAGAGTGAGTACAGTGTGAGCATTTTCCCCTTGCCATCAGGGGCTTCAAAATTCAAACAAGGAAATGAGAGTAGACAAGGCAAAAATCTTTTTATAGGTGTAAGGAGAAATGAAAAATATAACCAAGGAAAAATAATAAGGGAGCTCAGTGGACAAGAAAATAACAATTTCAAAGATATATAGATGTGAGATAGGCAGATGGTAGATATATAGATAGATGATAGATGATGATAGATGATAGATAATAGATAGATGGTAGATAGATAGATAGATAGATAGATAGATAGATAGATAGATGATAAAAGAGAAACAAAAAAAAGAGAGAGAGAGATAGATAGATAGATATTAGATAACAGATGATTGCTAAGTAGATGATTGGCTAAAGAGATGACTGTCATTGATGGATGATAGAGGATGATAATGATGATAATAGATAGACAGATAGATGAATAGATAGATAATAGACAGATGATAAATAGATGATAGGTCCATGATATCTAGCCAATAGATCCAGGATAGATAACAGATAGATGGCAGATAGGTGATTAATAGATAATAGAAGAATGACTTATAAATAGATGATAGATAATAGAAAGAAAGAAAAATGGATGATGATGACAGATAGATGATTAGATAGATAGATAGATAGATAGATAGATAGATAGATAGATAGATAGATGATAGATAGATATAGATAGATAGATAGATAGAGATAAATAGAGATGATAGATAGATGATAGATGACAGATAGATGATAGATAGATAAATAGATAGATAGATAGATAGATAGATAGATAGATAGATAGATAGATAGATGATAGATAGATAGATGATAGATGTTACCAGGTGCTCAGGTTAATTTAACACTCCAAGAGAAATTAGGAAATGAACTGGTAAAGTAAAATGGATTTTTTTACAGTTTGAACAAAGCAGGAATGAGAAGTCTAACTCCCTTCTCATCATGCCTGTGACAGTCTTAAAGCTTATTGAACACAATGAAACAAAGGTCAGTAGATCTCTGAACTTAACTGTGAGTCAATTTAAGCAGTCCTTTCCTGGGAAGGGAGGAACTAGGCCCTCAGATTGTCTCCATTCTCTGTCACAGAGAGTTAGTGTTTTGTGTTGTGCTGTTTTCTTTTAGTACAAATCTGAGCCTGAGAAAAATGGGGCAGACACTCCAACCTAAAGATACTCCACTTTTGAAAGAGCAGAGTCTCTGGAACTTCATGGGTTGGTGATGTAAGAGATTCATCAGTTCAAGGCCTAGAAGTTCTTCACCTCTAATTCCATTCCTTTGATAGGCATAGGATATTTGCATATTTCTCTGAAAGTTAGTTTCAACCTCAACTTCTTGTTAAATGCCTATTAAATAGCAATTTTGCTAAAGGAAATTGATCAATCCAATCCTATTGTCAAATAGACTCTAAGATTTAGACTATCCCCTCTGCCCTGACAGCTCCAGCCTGATATGTAAGCATGGGATCACTGTTACAAAAAATAATTGATACATAATTATGTAGTTTGATCTTACATGTCCCTGAATGCCCACATAGTAAAAACTTTGGGACTGCTTATGGTTCTATTGAGACAATTAAAAGCCTTGCAGGTGAGACCTAGTGGATGAACCTAGTTCATTGAGTTGTGCTTTGAAAAAAAATGTTGAACCACTAACCCATCTCTCTTTCTTGCTTCCTAGCCCCTGAAGGTGAGCAGTTTCCTCTGACATCTTCTGCCCACCATGATGATGTGCTTCATCACAAACAACTACAGACTAAAAACTATAAAATCATAAGTCAATATGAATCTTTCATCCTTCTAATGTGTTTATCCTAAGTATCACAGTTGCAAAAACCTAGCTATGTTAATGGATATATGCTCATTTTACATACACACTATACCTGGGACTGTATGTTCCAGATATGAGTTCATTTAATAAATTAATACAAAATGTATTATTTTTACCTAAAGCTCAGATAAATCTTTGCACTTGGATAATTTTAGTAAAGACAGAAAAAGTGCCATTTGATAAAAGTGAAATCCACACACCAGATGACTCTATAATCCTGGAAGTAAAATTTGGGATTGAATTCTGTAATGACAAGGTCACGGTCATATGCGAACTTAGAAAACTGAAAAAACATGGCAAAAATGTTAATAACAAAATATATACTGCTGATTCTGATTGATGCTGTAAGTGACCTCAAAAGGCTGGTATAGAGAAACAATTTTCAACAATTTACTAAAATGCAGTTTGAAGCCTGATTCACTTTTCAGATTTGTGTCCACTTCCTCCACACCTCAGTGCAGTTCGGTTGTATTGCATGGAAGTTGTATCTCTGTAATGAAAAAATATTCTCACATGCTCTGGTTCTCAATCCTTTAGAGAAAGAATTAAGAATTAATCACATAATCTCTACCATAATTTATTCTTCATAATCTTTAGAGTGTGGCATGACTAATAATGTTAAAGGACATAAAATAATGACTATTAATGTTGATTATTTCCATTGCCCTCTTCTTGTTGATTGAACTGTAATAAAAGTAGTCACTTAGAAGTGAATGGGACATTTTGAAGTCCACTATGCCTGGGTTACCTAGAAGATGCTCAGAAAAAAAAAAAAGTGATGAAATTTATTCTGAGACAAATAAACTGTTTTGTTACCAGCCTTTTGGATTTCTGCCCAAAGCTCAACTATTGAATCTAAAAGAAAAAGTTTGAAAATTGTTTCAGAGATTATTTTATGGGGCGATATTGTTCTCTTTCCTTTCCCGGTTTAATTATTTGAATTTGGTCCTGGAATTGACAATAGCTACTTAAAAGTGGCACACTTTTGAATAGTTAGCCCAACTTATTCTTTCCACTATGAATACATTTATTATGATATCATATTGTCTCTTCTTAATATACACGATCAATACATGTCTATTAAAATTTTGAAGTTTAAAATGTCTTTACTTATTTGTTTTTGATCTTTATGAGACAAGGTCTTCCTGTAGATCCAGATGGCCTGGATTCTCTATGGAGACTAGGCTGGCCTTGATCTCACAGAGATCCACCTGCCTTTGCCTCTGCAGTGCTGAGTTTAAAGGTGTGTGCCATCACACCCAACTAAAACGTCTTTATAATTTTAAGGTACAAAGGAATAGTAAATACTTTTGCTATTAATGAATGGTGATTTTATCTATAAGTTGTACAATATAATATGTGTGTCCTTTTATAGACAAAAAGAAAATTAATGTGATTATTTTAAGAAGTAGAATTATCAGAAAGGCAACATCTACATAAAACATAGCTCATTTTAAAAAGATGTCTTCTTTGACAGTATCCGTGCTGCTCCCTGCAACTCTACACTCAGTATAATTAGATCGTGCAAAAAGAAGACAAGAAAGTAAAAGAGGGACTTGTGGGTGAGGGAAGGACTTTAGTAGGAGAGAGGGGGATAAGAGAATGGAGGGATAAAAAACCTACAATTCAGTTTAAAATTTTAAAACAGCATCAAGCATTTGCATTAAATTGAAGTTATTATATGAGAATATTGACATAAAGTTCTTTTGAACTAAATAACTCACAAAATAAGATGAATTAGATACTTTCAGAAGAAAAATAAAAATTCAGTGCCAAAGTTTTTCAGTAACCAATAGTTGAATATCATCTCTAAATTGTTAGCCAAAACGTCAAGGAAATCCCTGAATAAAGTTTTTGTGTTTTTTTTAAGGATGGATTATGTCTGAAGATTCTTCAGAAAGCATTGTAATCCCTACAGGCACCTCAAAGATCAGTGAAGAGAGAGAATAAAAGGTAAAAAACAAAACAAAACAAAAAAACCTTTTGCTGTTCCTTTACCTGTGGTCTGTAGATAGGCAAAGAGCTGAGGAGAAGTTGCAGTATTCAAGATCAGGGAAGGAAAAGGCTCTTGTGAGTCACTTTTGTAGGACGGCTGCAGGCTGCAGGTTATCAGAAAACTCACAGAATGCTAGACACCCACCTTAGCCTATAGTGAAACAAACAAAATACCCCAAACAAAACTGTTATTGTTGTTCTTTAATGCATTCCCTTTAAGGAAACTAATATATCTGGGAGAGGGATGTTTTCTATTAATAAACATCAAAAAAGTCACCATAAACATATATGTAACTGTGTGTGTGTGTGTGTGTGTCTGTCTGTCTGTCTGTGTCTGTGTCTGTGTCTGTGTGTCTGTGCAGAGTGGAAGAGGTACATCTTTTTCGACAAATTCTAAAATCACTTTATATTTGGTGATTTCCTTTTCTTCTTAAGTCATTATGGTTTCTAAAACATTAAGAGCAAATCTGAAATTATGCAATAGTAGCAACCTAGTAATCCCTTCCTTCTTAGAAACAAGAACTAAGCCAAGCAATATATGACTTGTTCACAGTCTAGTATCAAAGAATATGATACAGGGAGTGCACTATGAGCTCAGCACTCAAAATCTTATGGAGTCAGCACATGTAATCAATCAGTACACACTTCTGAACACAAGATGACTTGCCCTTGGGATCCCCCATCTTGTACTGAGTGGCTGGAATCACCTAATCACTGGGCCAGTTCTGCTATCACAGATACCCACAAAGTTTGGGCAATATTTCTACCAGCCTAAGTTCAAGGTTGACAGGACACAGAACAGAACCACTGACTTCCATGCATGTGTAACCTACATGGGAAATTTGCCTTAATGACATGCGATACTAACATTTTGGTTTATTGAATACAGTGACATAGTCTAGCTTATACTGACTAGAACACATTCATTCCTTTCTTCCTTTAGGAGTATTAAGAAATTTGAATTCTGACACTATTTGGAATGAGGAAGATAAGAGAGAATGGCAACTCTTAGGAAGATAGAAAAAGTTCCTACTTTTTCAATATGCCTGATTGTCTGATTCTAAATCAGACCTGATCATGATCAACTTTCTGTTTCTCAGTTTGGATGTACTATTATGCATATAACTTCAGTTGGTAATAGAATAGAAAAAGGGGACAGGTGAGTAGCTCAGTGATAGATCATTTACCTAGCATGTGCCAGGAACCTGGGCTTAATCTCCAGCAACCACTCTGTGCACTAAAAAAGGAATCTTTTTATACCTGCTTTGAAGATCCATTTACTGTGAGTTTAGAGTGGTTTGAGAAAAGGCAGTAATTACAGAGCATAATAAAATAGTCCTGTTCTGTCTCTATTTCTCCCTCACAGCAGTAAACACACAGGAGAGTTACAGAGTAATGAAAAGACCTTACCAGCAGAACGACAGGCTCTGGGACTAAAGATAACTGAAGGTGAATCATTGCACTATCTTGAAGAAAAGGAGAAAAGTGAAAATTAAGCCAACTTACAGCAAATTACTGACAGGTGGGTTCTTAGTGTTTTGTGATGCTTGAGAGCTGAAGGTACAGAATTATAATGAAACATCTGAGACAAGCAAGGGTCAGAAAGGAATCTTAAACTCACAGAGAGTAATAGCTAAGGATATGAAGTAAAATCCAAATTATACACAGATGTATGCTCTTAAACCACTCCTATAAAAGCTGAAGATGTTTTCATCGTTTTAATACAGATATTCAAACAGTAATTGAAGAAGAAAAATATGTCATTTTTCTATTCTCAAACATCTCAGTGTTCTGAAAAATACTATACAGGTTTTTTCCCTAAAATATTTTCAATGTAAGGCTTTTAATTTTTGCCATATAAACAAATAAAAATATGACAAAGTTGTACATACCATGTAGTTTTACTTTTAATCTCATGTTTTAAATAGCATTTGATTATTTCAGAAGATGAATACTAACTGAATGAAAATAATGCATAAACTAAGAGCATGGTCAAAATCATGCCAACATGAACTCAGAAACTTTATTTATGGGCTCCCAGGGTTAAGGGACATGAAGGAACCTCTAAGGAGCAGGGAAAAACAGAAGTTCTTACTAAGGATAGTCCTGATGATGATAGGATGCTGACAAGTTTTAACCTCAAAAAAGTCAAGCGTATAGGTGCATTTCTGTAGTCTATAGTACTTGGGAGGCTGAGGTAGAAGGATCACGTGTCAAGTTTATCTCAGACTTTGATAAACCTATGAGAAAATGATATCTTGTCTGATAAAAAGTTAATAAGATATGCCCAACAGTGCCCAGAAGCATTGATATGTTGGGGTAACCAACAGCAGTGTGGTTGGACATAAGACCAGTTCAATAGAAGGGAACTCATCCCTAGTACCATAAAAGTATCCAAGAACCCATGGCTGAAAAGGTCATAGACCCTAGACAAGAACCTACTACTACTATTTTGCTAAATTGATGTAATATACAGCTGACTTCTAACTGCTTATCACTGTAGACAAGTGCAGCTCTCATCTCACAAGAAGGAACTTTCTTTCTGCAGAAGAGGCTATTATAGAGAATCATAAGTAGTCAAGGTACAGAGAATAAGTGGCAATGAAGTGCCCATCCACAAATGGGACTTCTGTAATACAACCCCTATACTCAAAGTTTAGGGAACATTGAAGAAGAGAGGGCAGAAAGACTGCAACAGTCAAGAGATAGGAAGAATGCTGTCTTCACTACCTGACAAGGACATTACTCTCAGCTATGTAGCTGCCTGCAAAAGACTTACACAAGACCCATAAGGAGTTAACAATCCAGCATGTGTGGGAAAGGAGTTATTAAGGCACCACCCAAACCTCTGAAAGAAGGTTTTATTTAGGGACCAGCCCCTAATAGGTTACCTATGCCCAAGTGTCAGCCCCACAAAAGTAAATGTAGGCAACACTAATCGGTCCCAGTAAGCTATGTGTACACACACACACACACACACACACACACACACACACACACAAAACTATAATAATTATAGAAGAAGAGGGCATGAATTTAAGAGGTAGATATGAGAGAGGACACAGGAGTTGGAAGGGTAGGTAGGGATGGATATGATAAAATACATTGTACTTAGTTGTGAAATTCTAAAAAGGACAATAATTTTTTCTTTAATTAAGAGATTCACCCAGAGAGGACCTAGGCCAATAATGTGACTGACGATTGGAACCATGGGTCATATGGTTACAGCTGGACTCCAGAAGAGTCAGAGGCTAAAGCTGAATACACAGGGTGTCAGCATGTCTGTGTGACCAAACCTCAGGAAAATATGTGGAAAGGAAGGACTCCGTGTGTGTCTCTAGTTGTTTTCATACATTATTGCTAAGAGGTAGCACTAGAGCCAGGTAGCACTCTGGAGGAAGAGAGCCAGAAATTCTGCACAGGTCTCCTACTTCACATACCTTTTCTGGGTTTTGGCTTTAATCTGTGTCTTGCTCTAGCTGTTGCCCTGCATCGCTTATCACTATGTCAACATCATAATCTCCTGAACGAATACACTGACTCAAACCAAGTATTTGAGAGTGGTCCCGAACTTGTAGGACACTAGTTCCCCTAGCAATCTACTAGAATTGTTTGTGTCCCAGAACTGTGCTCATGGATGTCTCTTGTCCCTTCACCCTGTACAGATGGAACTGAATATGGAAGTCTGTTTCTTCCACTCTGTGCCCTTGTCAGGCCACACCCAGAATTTATTCAAAATGGTTTCTCCCCTTTCATTGGGAAAGTACAAGCTCAAGTTGTTTTACTGGTAATCTTCACATCATCCAGTCTTTGGTCTTTTCATCCATAGTTCACATTCATCCAAGGTCATGCATCCTTACCAACCTCCACTATATACAGTAGAGGTGGGGTGCTGACTTTCAGTGCTTTGATATGCTAATTCTCAAGCATACCCTCATTCATTCATTCATTCATTCATTCATTATCTTTTGGGGGTAAAGTACCAAATTAAGGTTGCCAAGGGGAACACCATTGTCATTAGACCCAAGAGCACATGGTTTTTCTGGAGTTAATTGAAAGTCATTAGACCAGATTATGGCTATTAAATAAAGTCATTCCTACTTTGCCTTACTACATCACAACTCATGGATTATAACAGCTCAGGAGAGCTACACTCCAATGACCAGGATCTACAGGGAACATATGGAACCCTCCAGAACTAGTCACTTCTAGGAAATCAAATATGTGATATCAAATATGTACAGGAGATTTTAAATATGACTAGAAATAGAAGATATAAACCATGATCAGAAATAGTATGGCATCACATGGCCCACTGTTTTTCTCCTGAGCTACAAAACTCCAATATCTTTGATGCAGAGTCTCTGGGTGTCCGTGCACAATGCAGTTGATGTTTTCTGAGATTCAATATGATGACTAGTAGGGCACCAACCGATTTCCTTTGACAATTAGCAAGCTCCCCTTCTGTGGAAGCCAAGGCCTGTATGGTCCCGGTGAAATAAATGAACAACAGTCTAGGAAACATCATGCTCCAAACTCACCAGAACTGTTAAGGCAGCCAGAAGACAGAAAGAGGCACACATCCATAGTGTGGGTTTTTTGGTTTGAAAGTGGTTGTGGCTTGTATAGAACTTGCTATAAAACATGATAAATTATCAAATATTTAAGGAAGTATGAAATAGCTTATTGGCAATCATCACAGAGGTTGAAACAATTAAAACATCTTGCTCCATAAGGAGTTTGGGCAAAGAGTGATTTGGAGAACACATCTTTCATCACCATCCTCAAATCTGTGTTCAGATGGCATCCAATATTAGTGCCCATTTAACTTTTTTGAGGATAATGTGAAGCTCAGTGTCTCACAGACACAGGTGATATTATTTTGTTTAGACTTCTAAAGGGCACTTCAGATGGTGCTGGAGATAAAAATCCATTTTGAAGTAAAGTCTTTTGTAGTTGCTGAAATCAAACAAAGTGCGTGGAAAAGTAGTTAGAAGAAAGACACAAAGTATCTTGATTTTGTGTTAAGTTACACCACACTCTTCTACTGGCATTTGTTATTTTTTTATATATGCATTGGTCAGATATCCATCATTTTAAAACCCCCTTTTTTTCCTTTATGGGATAATAGCATCAGCTATCTCCACATTAAACCCAGGAAGGAGCTCACTGGACAAGTCACAGGCAGAGATGTCTGGGTCCTGAGATCCCAGTGGCTCACTGTTTATAAGCAGTTCACTGACAAGACTTAAAACCATGATCATGAGTGAAATGGCTGTGAACCCACCAATCCAACTGCTCCTTGCCCATAGTAGCTCTAAAAAGGATGGGCATAGGGTACCTGAGACTCTCAACACTCAGATGTGCATGCCTCCAAGAGTGACCCTCCATGCCTGTGGGAAAAGGGCTTTCTGCTGTATGACAAGATATATGATCCATCATTTGAAATATCCCTGGCTGTCATGAGGCATCTAAAGTTTACATGTTGCTTTTCAACCTACAATAGGGAAGTCCCAAAGCCTTCAAACTATGCTATGAAAATTCAAAAAATTTTAGGGGAAGAAATGGAATAATCTTTGGTTGGGATCATATTTTCCTTGGGATAGTATTTTGCATGGTATGATTCACAAATAAAGGCATAGTTCCCTAACTTTTGTGTGAATCACTTTTTTGACTTTCTCTGACAGAGGAAAATAGGTGGGACAGAGACTAGAGGCCCTAAAGTGTTTGTAGGATTTGCTTTCTGGTACTGAACAGAAAATATTTGTTGATCTTTGTTCCTGATTACACATGTGCACATTCTGAAGCTTTATATTTGTATAATTTTTTAAAAGAAAAATAAATGAAAAAAATGTATGTGTATAATGTTGTGATAGGTATCAATCGTACTCATACAGAGGACAGATATGATAGATACATCTACATATATGTATGGCATATAGACAGATTTTTAAACAAGATCTCAATCTTCCAAAACCTAGATATTTCAAAGTCATTTTCCACAAAGTTACAAAAATATGATGAGCTAATTTTCAAACTAGAAATAAAAGACAATGTTACATAAAATACTTGGTGCTTTAAAATCTTTATGATTATTTAAAATGCATCATTTTAAAGCCTTATAGCAAACATTTCATCCATAAAAAGTACTTTTAAAGTTTGTTCTTTGAGAACGTCAAACATGTATACAATGCACTATTCTTGTGCACTCGCACATCACCTCTCTCCCACTCCCCTGAATCTTCTGCTGCCACCAAATTCATGTCACACACACACACACACACACACACACACACATACACACACACAAAGAATCCCCCACAAGCACTGCATTAAATTAGTGGTGCTAGTATGTTCATGGTATGCATGGATATGGGGCCATCCACTGAAGCATGGGCAGCCTAACAGTGGATATGACCTCAAAGAAAAACGATTATCCCACAGCCACCAATAGCCAATAGATCCTCAACTAGGGGTAAAAGCTCTGCATCTATAACTTAAAGTCTTTATTTTTTCTTTCCCTTTTTCCATTTCTTTCCCTTTCCCCCGCCTTCTTCTTTCCATTTAATATAGCACTTCTCTGATGATTTGGCAAAATTTTCCTCTCTAACAGGAACTTAAGATTTTTCATGATGCATACATTATTTATTAACTTGTATCAGGAGTAATTTTGCAACTGCAAGCTCAACAAGCTGCAGAAAATGATCATACCATGGCCACAGTGTACATGGCTGCCCATCAGTCACTGCAGATGAAAACCTTTAGAAGGCAGTCTCCTTTCCTACTACTTGGATATGGAATGTATGTCAAATTACTTGATTCATTCATAATTTTCCCTCTGTCCACATAGTAACAGTAACTTGAACATTAGCATGAAGGTTTAAGAGTGCATAAACATGAAACTCAAAATGTTCTGGAGACTCACATGAATTATTATTGTATGTTAGTCAGGGAGAAATATGGTTTTGCAAGACATGATGTGTGATTTCGTAAACTTTGGCAGGTGGTGTTTGATGATAAGTCTAAGAATCATGGTTAGGTTACACAGTTCACCTTAGATAAGTGATTGTGAGGAGAAGTAACTCAGAAAACAGCATCTACAAATGTACTTCTTGTTTTATGTGCCTGCTGCTACCCTTTAGGGAGCAGTAAGCAGGGTACAGGATCCTAACTTCATTTACCACAGATGACAGCTGTCAGGATCAAGCAATGTATCAGACAAATTGAGTGTGCGTGTGTGTGTGAGAGAGAGAGAGAGAGAGAAAGAGAGAGAGAGAGAGAGAGAGAGAGAGAGGTGAGCACAAACACAGACTATGAGAAGCGTGACTGGGGGCTCTCACTGACAGTGCAGGAGACAGAGGGAGGAAAATGCTATTGAGAAATGGTTAGAAGAGAGGATAGAATCTTCAATCAGGAATGAAATCCTATCAGGAAATATAAGACATACAGTTTGGATAGAATGTTTTCTCCCCCTACGTGTAAAGATATATTCCAAATTTTCCATTTAATCACAAATTGTCAGAATATCAATTATTATGAAAATAACATAAGTACGTTTGAACTGTTTGACAGATCTGTTTAGACAGCTCCCTTTGGCTACAGTTGATAAAAACAGTAAAAGAGTATTTGGTCTCACTATTTTGTTTGACTTTGACTTTGTTGTTAAATAGAAACCAGCATAGCACTCATGCATATTTGAGTCATTGAAAAGAGACAATAGTGAAAAATGAATCCCACCTTAAGGAGGCAATTTAAAATTGTACTCTGCCAAGTATAAATTAAGTCTGGCATTACATGAAAATGACTTCATGATTCGCAGGCATTTTAAAAGTTGGTTACCTCAGAGATTTTATTTATCTCTGTGAAACTGTCTGACAGATGAAATGTGCTTGGGTACATATACCAGCAGTGCCTAGTTGTGTGTATGTGTGTCTGTGTACAGCGTGCTCACCTGTAAGGGTACATGTATGTGGAGACCGGAAGCCCATGTCATGATGTCTTCCTCAATTGTTTCACCATTTTATTTTTCAGACAATGTTGCAACGAGCCCAACGTTTGTTGTTTGATTAGCCCCGGTGGCCAGCAAGCTTCCACAATCCTCCAGTTACAGAAGTGCACCAAACATGGCTTCTTATGTAGGTTTTGGGGCTCCAATCTCAGGTCCTCATGCTTGCACAATGAGCACGTTACCAGGTGACCCGCCAGGTTCCCAGGGTCAAGCTACTAGCTTTAAATCCCAGGAAAATAGGAAGCACACTGCTTCTACGATATTGAACTTAGAATTCCTTTTCCATTTTTTGTAAAGGTAATCAGAGTGTGTAATCTCATTTTAAGGTTCTGTCTTAACACTTAGAAACATCTCACATTAAAATCAGCACTCTTAGAAAGCTGCATAAGTTTAGATATTGGTAGAGACATACACAAATAACCTATATACACAAGAGTGTGTACACATACTCTTTAGAAAATAATGTATGTGCTATGAGTACGAGATTAAATCACAAGTGAATGAAGCCTAAATGGGGCAATAAATTTGGGTTATAGCTTAACTATTAAAAGAAATGAATTAAATAGCCAAAGTCCATGCCAATATAGTAAAATATTAATATTTTTATTTCTTACACAGGCTTTGAAAGACTGTAGAAAACGCCTCTAAATCAGTTAGTGAAAGGGAGCCTTTGTGGGATGAGGAATGGGGGAGGAGGGGACTAGGAAAGGAAATATAAGGAATGAAAACAAAGAAGAGATCTGTGTGCAAATTGTTAAGGTTCAGATAGCCCCGCCCCCTCACCAACAGGGTCTCATGGACTTCTCAAGCTCCTGAGAACTGGGAATGGAGCTGATAGATACCTTGGTCTTTGAAGTCAAGAGAAGCAGACTTTTCTCCACTGTTTGGCCAACAGTGCAGGCTTCCCCTTTGATCTCTAAAGAGAACAGGTTTTAGCAGTCCCACCCTCCCACACCCCCACCAACTTTTAAAAAAATACGTTTTCCCTGCCTTTTGCAGGAAGCAGAAACCTCCCCCCTTAAAAAGACCCCAGCTCACGACCCCTGCAGACATTTTTCCTGCCTGGAAGGGAATCTGTCCCATGTGTTCTTTTGTTAATAAACTCTATTCCGATGGAGTCTTATCAGTGTCCTGGTGCATTCATAGGTTACTTTTTACCTATCACAAATGTCAAAATGAATATCATGAATTGTAAACAATGTATGCAATAAATTTTTTAAGGGAAAAATATAGCTTTAAGTTAAGGAATTTGCTTGTCAAAATTAAAACATTAATTCTCCTTCTGAAATCCTTACTCAGTTTTGCAGTAGTTAAAGTGCTTCTAACGTTTGTATGACTTGTTTGGGAATGTACTTTCTGGCAGGCAGTCGCCCTTTACTTTCAGTTTTTGTGTGCTCAAATACCTATTTTAGTTTGGAATCACTGAATCACCTCATTGTTGCAACTGGTTTCTCAGGCATACCCAAACCCACAAGCAAGCATGTGAAAAGGTGCACACCTGCAGTGCACACGCAGTGCACAAGAACCATCAGTGTGTGCAATGCAGAGAACTGAGATGTGGAGATTTCACGTGGAACACTTCATCTCCCAGTGTTCCAGGCCCCAGGTTCCAGCCCTTTAGACTGTCATCCCTATGCTTTCTGCTCTTGTCTTCTTTCCGCTTCCTTCTGGATTACTTTCAGAACTCCAAAACCCCTGCAACACAAAAGCTTCCCTATGCCTCCCGGCTTAGCTTAGACCTATTTTACATTTCAAACCTTTCAAGATATTAAGCAGATCAAAAGCACTCACTTGTAACAAGATCTTAGAAAGCAGTTGCGATAATATGTTGCATTCATGGTTATCCAATTGCACAAGTTAAAAATCAACCTTACAAACATTTTTCCCTTAAATATGAAAGGCTACAAAAATTATTAAGATGTTAGGATGATGCCCCTCTGTTCTTTTTTCCTGTTTTTCCTAAATTAAATTTATTTCCATTCCTTTCACTGGCTCAAAAAAATATTTTCACTTTGATTTACCCTTTCCCCCAAATACTCAGCTCCCCCAATGCTCTGGTTTCCTTATTTAATAAGTGTTTCTGCCTGCGTGTAACCAACCACTCTAACCCTTGGATAACCACTGTTAATCTGTGCACTGGTTCCAGGGCTGTAATTCATGAATACTTTTTCTTCCAATTTAGCATTTCTAAAACTTTGATCTCAGGATCTTCAATGTTTTAACAATATGGAGGCCTCCAAGTGAAGAGAATAAGTTACTGTCGGCTGCCCAGCCCTGAGTGATGCATCTGCAATGCAAACTCAGGCTCAGGGAGCATCACTGAAGAAGTGGAAAGAATGTAAGAGCCTGAGGCAGAGGACATCTGCAGCTTGTTAATGCATTCTAGGTATAAGAGGGAAGCTACACCAATGAGCTCTCCATAGTTTGGTAGGCTAACATCTGCATAATGACAAAAACAGTTGACTTGCCAAGGATGAGGGAAATTTCATGGGGTCATACTACAAGATGAAAAACTGCAGCCAATCATTGGATACTGAGGGAGGGAGAAACAGTTTCCTCCAGGAATTAGCTCTCTGGGAGGAAATCTAAACTCAAGTGGGCAGACCTAAACATAGGTACATAGGACTCAATAAACAGACTCAATGTATTATATATGTATGTTTATAAATGAATATGTATATATAGCAATAATAATCAAAGGAGGACAAGAAACTGAGAGGAAGTTGGGGGAACATAGGAGAATTTGGAGGGGGACTGGGAAGGATAGAAATAATGTGATTATAATACTCACCTATAAAATTTTCAAAAATAAAACAAAACAATAATATGGAGATCTCAGAGTTTTTATTTTTGAAAGTTGTCTCCAGTACCATATCACAGCTGAAAAGTATGTACTGCTGTTGATACAAAACACAGTTCTCACTCCAAAGGGAACAAGAAGGTTTATTCTAGGCCAAATACGAGTGACTGTGGTCTTAGAACAGGGATCTACGTTGCCCCAAATAACATACTGCCCTTTGGAAATGGGCATATGAACATTTTAAAACCATTTTATTAGGTTTTTTTCTCTTAAATTAGTATATGAACTAGTAGATTTTGTGATACCTTCATAAGTGCTTTGTTTCCATTGATCTTCTAATCCCACTCCCTTCTTGACACATGATGATCCTCCTCTAGCTTGTCTCCCTTTTTCTTTTGTGTCACATGAGTTCTGTACCCTATTTGTTTCCCTTCTCAAACATGACCTTTTAAAGTCGCTGAACAAAGACAATCATAAATAAGTGAATTTAGCAAATATGTCGGTGGAGCAAGGCATTAGACAAGGTACAGCGAAGTGTTACAGGGTAAAGCTCATGACAGATGTTCCAACTTTTTGATCTGGAAATTATTTGTCTGCTAAGTTAAAACATTGTACCGCTTTTGTCTGAGAATCAAAAGGATGATAGATCAGATTCACAGCTAGTGCTAAATGGCTGTTAAGGGGCCTAAAGATGAGAAATATCCGAACAGTGTCTTGGGCCAGGAATCATTTGGAAATACAAAAAAATGGTGTTGTCATTTCATCCATGCTGAGTATGAAAAAAAAAAAAAAAAAAAAGGAAGAAAACGGAAAGAGTGGAGTTGCACAGAGAAGATTAAGGAGGAAGAGGGATGCCAGATCGCTAGTCAACCAAGCACGTGTTTTGCAAAGACCATAGAAAAGCACACACAATGGAAAAAAAAAAGCTAGAGATAACAAAGGTTTTAATCCAAAGGAGAAAGAATATGACATCAAATCTCCAAAACCTTCTCTTCAGAAGATTCCAGTTCCTCTTCTGTCCTCCACACTGCCTCCAGTCAATTTTATTCACTACGATGTTCTATCGGGTTGGTGCCACCAGTTAAAATTGAGCAGCAAAGGCCAGAAATTAGATGCATACAAATTCTGTGATTATGCTTACCCACAGAAAAGTCCTATTTGAAGACAATTCCTAACATATCAAACGAGGCCAGGGTGAAGACACTGCAAAGAAAACTGTAGGTGGAAAAGAATAGAACACAGTATTCTAAAGTTAACTGCTCCCCCTGATGTGGTCATTGCATGTGAGCATTTTCCTGCTCTTAATGAGTACCCTGTTCTCTCTGAAGAAGTCAGTATCACTGTGGTGACTGCTTTGTTCACAAAGCAATCTTGGGAGATAGAGGCAATGAAGTTCCAGGAACCATCAGAGCCCTGTGGGAACTTACAGTGTGTTGTCCATGCGATAAGTGTTCCTGCAGACTCCAGTGGTTGAGTCTAGCTGCAGTTCCACGCTGAATAAACCAGGGTACCAGAAAAGAAAGGGAAAGTGACTGCTCTCTTCTTACTTTCTAATACACATTCTACCCTCTCATCTAGAAGAGAGCATGCTGTGACTCAGATATGTTCACAGATACAAGATCCTTTTTTTTCCCAGTCAGTGGAGCTCTGAGTAAAGTTCCATTTTATTTAATAAACTATTGACAATTCATAAAAATTACCATCTTAATAAATGCCACTTTATATTTGCTTATTTTAATATGTATTTTCATTGAATTTTTGTGCATTTCATACATCTGTTTAAAAAATAATTTATAGAGCATTTCATACATGCATATAAGGTGTTTGATCAAATCCATACCAACTCCCTCCCCTCCAACTCCTCCCATATCTCCCAATCACTTTTTTCTGATAAATTCATGTACTCTTTCTCCTTTTTTGATTTATTTTTTATGGGGCTTTTGGCTACTCTAACATTCCCCCATTCTGAGGAGGCAGCCCTAAAGTCTTTTAAAATTAGATAAAAGCTACCAAATATTTTAGGCATTTTTGGCCTTTGGAACAGAGTATGTTGCTAAGAGGCCCAAGGACATTGTTTTAGCCAAAAAACTGGTGACTTTTTTGGGGGGGGGATCTTTTACCCTAACTGCCTAGACAATTCCTACCTCCTATTCTTATCACACCATCCTCTGAAGAGGTTACCCAACTTGCAGATAGGGAATCGGGATGCAGACTGCTCTGGCTTCTTCCATCCTGAACAGGGACGCAGGGTGAGATAACTGGAGTACCCCTTCAGTGGGTCTATCTAAAAGACTCCCAAATTGCATAACTCTTATCTCTAGGGGGCAAAGAAAGTGCTTAAACCCTGAACAGGAGATGTGAATGAGAAGTAATGCAAGAATAATTAGCATTACAAGTTCTTGACAGAGAACTAGAAAAAACTCAGAACAGAGCAAGTTTCAAATATTCATATGAGAGTCTATTGGAATTTCTTGACAAGGACTTCCAAAATCATCCCTCTATTGGGTTCCTACTCATTTTTCTTTTGTCTTCCAAGGCTGGACTCGAGAGTGATGGATTCAGGATTTGCTTTCAGGCATTTTGATAGCTGTTGGAGAGGTTAGAATCAGTGTCAGTTCCCTCTCAAAGGCTTCTATATAGGGGGAGGAAACAAATTTATCCATCATTTTAGAACAATAGCGGGTTGTCTCCCTTAGCTACAGGTGGGCACTACAGTATTGGATACCAAGATTTGAAGTCTTACATCTAAGCAGCACTTTCTGCTTAGAAACAAAAGAACCAATGGGAAACAATTGTCTAAATAAATTTTTATACAGACTTAAGCCTATATAAAAGTGTAATTCTTTGAACTCTTAAAGAAATATACTGATGACTTTACTCTTTGATTATACTTTCCTTTTGAGTGTTTAAGACCATACAGTTGGCCCAAATACATCAATTTATTTTTACACTTAAGGTCATTTGAGGATCTGATCCTCAGGGGTCACATGGGCTTGTCAGGAGCCCCTGGCCCCTTTCTTTTACCAGTTCCATCTATGTGAAGATAAGTCAAAGGTCCTGCTTGACCATGGATGGCTTTACTTGGAAGCATGAATGAGATGTTTCCTCTGAATTGACCCTCCTCTTTGTAGATTGGACACTGGTTCAAGTCCATCTTGTGGGGTCTCCATGGACTCCCTGAACAAGAGGATAGGTGACTCACTGTAAGGGAAAAATACAGAGGAAATCAAAGATTGAAGAGAGAGAGAGAATTTAATAGTACTTAAGTTTAATTACTTCATTGCTTATAACTTCCTGGGTAAGAGCCACTCAACTCTGTTACAAGGCTAGACTGAGACATAAGGGTGCCTGGAGATGGATAACGGGATGTGGGCTGCTGCCCCAGGGCGTGACCCATGATAAGTTTCACATAGGCATGTGAGAGATAACAGAAAGCAGTCAGAAATGCTTGTGTAAATAAGAGATTACAGAAATCAGGAAACTGACACGTACCACCCAGAGGGTAACACACATGAATTAGCTTAAATCTATAGGTTAGGTATTTTAAAGCTATTGGTTGTGTGAAAATGCTCAGGCTCTGGTACAACAGCTGTGAAAATCCTATATAAACTTTGCCTGAAGTTGCTTCAGGGTCGATTGCTCTAACCAGGCCTGCGTGTCGTGGGAGGACAGTCGACCCCAACTAGCTGGCTTAGTAAAGACTTTGCTTGAATTACATCTCCATGCTCGTACATATTGTTTTCCTGGGAAGCCCATGGAGTCTCAGACCCTAACACTCACCACGGTTACAGGACATTTTGAGAGATGTTCCATAGTCCCCTGGAACTTAGTCGACCTTAGAGGTCAAGGGGCAAAAACTGTCCTTCAAATCCCTCTGACCACATTAGTATAGGCCTCAAACTATGGCTGTTAAACATCCAATAAGGTTAGTCCCACCAGTCTGGTACTTTTAATTATCATGTACTATGTATCATGGCTTGGGTGAAAAACCAAATATTCTCAGATAAACATTGACTAGATATATATTTTGTTCATTAAACTAGTTGACTAAACTATGAACATAGACATTTTAAGATTATGTGTATATTATTTTTATCTCATCTTTTATACATCATAACAAACTTAAACAGACCTTCATCACTTGCTAAGGCTTTCTCATTTTTTCTATTTTGGAAAATATCTCCATTCCCATATCCTTTTAAAACCTTTCACATTCTCATTTTCTTTTTTTTAAAATAATTATGAGACACAATAACATTAACAAATAAATTTTCCATCTGTTGTGAGACTTCTTTTCCTGGAGATGCTAAGCAATGCTTATTCCCTTTCAAGGTTCATGTTTAGCCAATGTTTGATTAAAGTTTTACTGGGGAACCAATGAATTTATTGAGCTTACTTACTGAGATAACTGAGGGCAATGCTTATTCCCTTTCAAGGTTGTAGTGTTAAGCCAATGTTTGATGAAAGTTTTACTGGGGAACCAATGAATTTATTGAGCTTACTTACAGAGATAACAGAGGGGTTGTTGAGGTGTATGCATGACCTGGGGATATGCACACTGGAAATCCTTTACCCAGCATGGGTCATACCTTGTCTTCCTAGCCTTCCCCAGATTGTATACTTTAGCTCTCCCCAAATCCAGGAGGCCATGTGTGATTAAGGTCAAATTGCATACAGTTGGCTGGGCAGAGTGTCTGGAAAATGGGCTGAGGGTCCAATGACCCTGCTTATCCCTCCTTTAATATATGAGCATAAGCATAACAAGTCCAATTCTGACTATATTTATCAATCAGGCTCAGCTGTAGTTGTGATGATGGTAATTATTTCATGCAGAAGGGACTGCTGTATAGCATCATTTTATTAAAAGGACCACCCCGTGGAAGCAGGTCTCTCAGGCAGTCCCCTGAGTTCTCAGCCCCTCAGTCAGAGAGAGGCCAGAGAGAGTCCAGAACTTGGCACTCTCTGGCACTTTGCTGAGATCAGAGTCATTACACAGATTTGTTTTTCTGCAGTTAATTGAAAGTCATTAGACCAGATTATGGGTATTAAATAAAGTCATTCCTACATTGCCTTACTATATCACAACTCATGGGTTATAAGAGTTCAGGAGAACTAGACTCCAATGACCTGGATCTACAGGGAACATATGGAACCCTCCAGGACCAGTCACTTCTATGAAATTGGTTATGTGCTATCAAATATGTACAGGAGACTTTAAATATGGCTAGAAATAGAAGATATAAACCATGATCAGAAACAGTATGTTATCACATGGTCCACTGTTATCCCCCAGCTCTACAAAACTCAGATATCTTTGATGCAGTGTTTCTGTGCACAATGCATTTGATATCTTCTGAGATTCAACATGGTGATTAGTAGAGCACCAACAGATTTCATTTGGCAATTAGCAAGCTCCCCTTCTGTGAAAGCAAAGGAAAAGTTCCCTGTAGCATGTGTGGTCTAGGTAAAGTGAACAATAGCCAAGGAAACACCATGCTACAAACCTACCAGAACGTTAAAGCAGCCAGCTGACAGAAAGGGGCACACAGCCATGGCATCCAATCCCCTTTTCCCATGGTCCTTGCAACAGTGTGTGAAAAGAATTCTCCAAACCCCGATTTGAATAATATTGAGGTGTTTATTGGACTTGCTAATTGACCTTGGGGTGCAGTTTGCTTACAGAAGAGCAGCCCCCCCACCCCACTTCATGGCTGTGTTCAAGAGTCCACCACACCCAAACATAAATCTGGTGATTCGGGACAGCCTCACAAAATGGCAATAGACCAGCCTCCTAGTTTCCCAGCTTTTATACCCTTAGCCCCAATTCAAGCAGCTATGGTCAACTGACTAGCTGGAAGAGGAAGGGGAGAGACTCCTTTGCAGATTGTGGGAAGGAGGCAGGTCCATGGCTCCTCATCACAGGGTCATAGGAACATCCACGTCATAACAGTTTCTGGATCCATCCATTTACCTGAAAATTTCATTATTTCATCTTTCTTTACTGCTGGACAGAACTACATGTGTAAATATACCACATTTTTGTTAACCACTCATCAGCTGAGGGACACTTAGGTTGCTTCCATCTCTTAGCTATTGTGAAAAGAGCAGCAACAAACATGGCTGTACAAGTGTCTGTACAATAGGATGAGTCCTTTAGGTATATGCCAAGGAGTGGTATAACCAGGTCATATGATAGGTTCATTCTTAGTTTTTTAAGAGTTTTCCATACTGCTTTCCATAGAGGTTGTATGAGTTTGCAATCCCACCAGCAGTGAATGTGTGTTCCCCTATCTCCACATCCTCACCAGCATTTGGTATCATTTGCTCTCTTGATCCTTGCCAGTCTGATTGGGGTAAGGTGATACCTTAGGGTGGTTTTATTTTGCATTTCCCTACTTGTGGTCGCCGGCTGTGGCTGCTCTCCTCCAGCTATGGCTGCTCTCCTGCTCTCTTAGCTCCTTCGATCAGTCATCCGGTCCAGACCCCAGGGCTGGTGAAGAGTCTGCACCAGCATTGCCACATTCAGGTGCAGGAGACCAGGTTCAGTGACACAGATCTGCTTTATTGCAAGACAGTACAGGCTTATATAAGGGTAATAGTTCAATCACAACACAGCATATGGGATCCCTTATTAGCATGGCAGACTAGTATCCTACTACACTCTAGCAGGCCAGATGCCCCATTAGAAGCAATGCATTCCAGCATGATAGGTATGCAAGGCAAAAGGCAAAATCAGTCACAAGATTTTCCACAACACCTACTTACTAATGATTTTGAACACTTTTTGAGATGTTTCTTAGCCATCTTCATTTCTTCCTTTGAGACTCTCTGGTTAAATCTTTAGTCCATCTTTTAATTGGGTCATTTGGTTTATAAATTCTTTGTTTTTTGAGTTCTTTATATATTCTGGATGTAAACCTCTGTCAGATGTGTCCTTGGTGAAGATTTTTTCCTGTTCTCTGGGTTTTCTCTTCACTTTTTTGATCTTCCTTTTGCTGTACAGGTTTTCTGTTTAAAGAGGTCCCACTTGTTGATTGCTGACCTTAATTCCTAAGCAACTTCTGTCCAATCTAGAAAATCCTTTCCTACACTATATCTTGTAAGTTACTGCCATTATTTTCTTCTAATAGCTTCAGGGTTTCCAATTTCACATTAAAATCTTTGATCCATTTGGTGTTGACTTTTGTGCAAGGTGAAAGATAAGGATCTAGTTTCACTCTAGTTTTAGTTCTACAGGTGGAGATCCAGTTTTGACAGCATCATTTGTTGAAGACACTGTCTTTTCTCCATTGTGAGTTCTTGGCACCTTTGTCAAATATCAGGTACTTGAAATTGCATGTACTCAGGTTTGGATATTCAGTGGTGTTCCATTGATTTCTTTGTCTATTTTTGTGCCAGTACCATACTGTTTTTATGACTATAGCTCTGTAGTATACTTTGAGATCTGGTATAGTAATCCCCCAGCTCTTTGTGCTCAGGGTTGCTTTGGCTATCTGGCATCTTTTGTGCTTCCATATGAATTTAAGAATGGATTTTTCTAACTCTGTGAAGTATGTCATGGGGATTTTGATTGGGATTGCATTAAATCTATACATCTCTCTTGGTAGGAAGGTCATTTTCACAATGTTAATTCTTCCAGTCCATGAGCATGGGAGATCCTTCCATTTCCTGGTGTCTTCCTCAATATCTTTCTTTAAAGATTTAAATTTTTCATTGTAGAGATCTTTGTTTTCTTTGGTCAAATTTATTCCAAGATTTTTTTGTTTTTTGTTTTGTTTTGTTTTGTTTTGCAGAAATTGTGATGGGGAGCATTTCCCTGTATTCTTTCTCCAATTGCTTCCTACTGGTATATAGAAAATCTACTGATTTTTGTAGATTGATTTTAAAAAAATATTTTATTTATTGTTTTTATGTGTATGTGTGTATTGCCTGCATATAGGTAAGTGCACCTGTGTTGTGAAATGACTGCAGAGGACAAAAGAGTCTGTTGGATCCCCTGGAACTGGAGTTACAGACAGTTGTTAGCTGTCATGTAGGTGCTGGCATTTGAACTCAGGTCTTCTGCAAGAACTGCCAGTGTTCTTAACCACTGAGTCATCTCTCCAGCCCCTGTAGATTGATTTTATAACATGCAACTCTCCTGAAAGTGTTGATCAGTTCTAGGAGTTGTCTTGTGGAACTTTTAGAATCTCTTGGGTATAATATCTCATCTGCAAAAAGTGATAGCTTGACCTTTTCTTTTCAAATTAGTACTCCTTTAATTTCCTTCTCTTGTACTATTACTCTAGCAACAGTTTCAAGCACTATGTTGAAAAGGAGTGGAGATAGTAGGCATCCTTGTCTGGTTCCTGATTTTAATGGGAATGCTTCCAGTTTTCTCCATTTAGAATGATGTTGGTTGTGGGTTTGTTGTACATAGCTTTATTTATGTTGAGGGATGTTCCCTCCAGTCCAATCCAAATTCCCAGCTTTTATACCCTTAGCCCCAAGCAGCTAAGGGTATAAATTCAATGCAATCCCAATCAAATTGTGTAGATTCAATGCAATCCCAATCAAAATCCCCATGACATATTTCACAGAATTAGAAAAATTCATTCTTAAATTCATATGGAAGCACAAAAGATGCCAGATAGCCAAAGCAAACCTGAGTACAAAGAGATGGGGGATTACTATATCAGATCTCAAAGTATACTACAGAGCTATAGTCATAAAAAACAGTATGGTACTAGCACAAAAATAGACAGATCAATGGAACACCATCAAAGATACAAACCTGGACTTTGAATATAAATGCATGCTGAATTTTGTCAAAAGACTTTACTGCATCTATTGAGATGACAATGTGGTTTTTTTTTTAGTCCATTTATGTGATTAATGATGTTTATTGACTTGCTTATATTGAACCAGCCCTGCATCTATGGGATAAAACCTACTTGATCATGATGAATGATCTTTTTCATACTATGCAGTTTGCAAGTATTTTGTTGAGATTTTTTTTTTTGGCATCTATGTTCATTAAGTATATGGGTCTATAGTTTTCCTTTTTGGTTGTCTTTACCCGTTTTGGGTATTAGAGTGATGCTGGCTTTAAAGAAGGAATTTGAGAGTTCTCCCTCTGTTTCTATCAATTTGAATAATCTAAGTAGTATTTTTTTGGAGGCCTTCTTTAAATATCTGGTAGAAATCTGCTGTAAATCCATCTGAACCTGGGCATTTTTTAGTTGGGGGGCTTTGTGTTACTGTTTCAAATTCCTTATATGTTATCAATCTGTTTAAACTGTTGATCTCTTCTTGTTTAACTTTGGTGGTGCCCATGATTTTAGATATCTATCCATTTGTTTTAGATTTTCAAATCTAGCAGCGTATAGATTTAAAAATATTTCCTTATAATAGTCTGGATCTTTTTGGTGTCTGTTGTGATGTTTTCCCTTTCATTGCTGATTTTGTTGTTTTGGATTTGCTCTTTCTCTCTTTTGGTTAACTGGGCTAATCGTCTATCTTGCTTAGCTTTTCAATGACCCAGTTCTTAGATTCATTGATTCTTTGTATTGTTTTATTTTTATTTCATTAATTTCTCCTCTGATTTTTGTTATTTCTTCTCTTTGCTGTGTTTTGGTTTCATTTGTTCTTC
The DNA here is from genome assembly GCF_000622305.1 of Nannospalax galili. NCBI lineage: Eukaryota > Metazoa > Chordata > Mammalia > Rodentia > Spalacidae > Nannospalax > Nannospalax galili. Next base: position 2,211,730 of record NW_008353490.1, read on the forward strand.
CCTTTCCAGGGTCTTGAGTTGGAGTGTTAGGCCATTTATCTGGGTTCTTTCTAATTTTTTAATGTAGGCACTTAGTGCTATAAACTGCCCTCTTAGGACTGCTTCTGAAGCATCCCAGAGGTTGAGTTGTGTTGTATTGTTCTTTTTGTTGAATTCCAGGAATTATTTTATTTTTTTCTTTAATTCTCCTTGGAGGCACTCATTGTTTAGGAGTGTATTGTTCAATCACCAGGAGTTCATGTAGTGACTAGGGCTTTGTCCAGTGTTGATATTGAGCTTTATTGTATTGTGGTCTGATAAAATGCATTGAATTATTTCAATTTTTTTGTATTTGTTGAGGTTTGTTTTGTGGCCCAGTAATGGGATCAACTTTTGAAAAAGTTCCATAGGGTGCTGAGTAGAAAGTGTATTCTTTGATGCTTGGGTGAAACATTTGGAAGGTGTCTGTTAGGTCCCTTTGATGTATGGTATCATTTAATTCTGACATCTTTATGTTTATTCTTTGTCCAGTTGACATGTATAATGGAGATAGTGGAGTGTTGACGTCCCTTATTATTGCTAAGTTGGGGATAATCTGTGTCTTAAAGTCCTATACTATTGTTTTTATGAATTTGGATGCACAAGAGTTTGGTGCATATATGTTAAGGATTATAATATTTTCTTGGTTAACTCTTCCTTTGATCAGAATGAAGTGATCCTCCTTATCTCTTCTAATTAGTTTTACTTTGAAGTCTATTTTGTTAGATATTAGAATTGCAACCCCTGCTTGTTTCTTAGTGCCATTTGCTTGGAATATTCTTTTCCATCTTTTTACCTTAAGGCATTGCTTTTCCTTGAAGGTGAGCTGGGCTTCTTGCAGACAGCAAAGAGGTGTATTTTGTTTCTTAATCCATTAACTTAGCCTGTGTCTTTGACTAGGGAGTTCAGTCCATTGATATTTAAGGTTATTATTGATAAATGTGTATTGGTTGCCATCATTTTGACTGCTGTTTGTACTCTCTGTATCATTTTTGTTTCCCCAATTATACCTTTATTATTTATTTTCTTTCATTGCCCTGGAGTATAGTTTTTTCTCTCTCTGCTCTCTGTATTCCTTCGAGTATTCTTTAAGGGGCTGGTTTTGTAGACATGTATTGTTGTCATGGAAGATTTTTCTTTCCCCCTCAACTGTAATAAACATTTTTCCTACTGAAAATATTCTGGGCTGGCATCTATTGTCATGTAGAACTAGAAATTCCTTGGTCCAGGCTCTTTTGGCTTTCATAGTTTGCATTGAGAAATCACCTCTAATTCTGATGGGTTTTCCTTTGTATGTGACTTGTTGTTTTTCTTTTGCTGCTTTCGGTACTGTCTCTTTGTTCTGTACATTTAATGTTTTTACTATGATATGTTGTGGGGAGTTTCTTTTCTGATCCTGTCTCTGTGGTGTTCTATGTGCTTCCTGTATTTGTATGAGGGTGTCTTTCCTTAATTTCAGGAAATTCTCTTCTACAATCCTGTTTAAGATCTGGTCAATACAATTAACTTGAAATTTTTCTCCTTCCTCTATTCCTATGATCTGTAGATTTGATCTTTTCATGGTGTTCCACATCTCTTTCATATTCCCTTACTGTGTTTTTGCTTGTTTGTTTGTAAAAGTATTTTATTTATTATTTTTATTTTATGTGTATGAGTGTATTCTCTGCAAATATGTGAGTGCCCCTGTGTCATACAATGCTGTGAAGGTCAGAAGAAGGCTTCGATTCCCCTGGAACTGGAGTTAAGGACAGTTAGTAGCTGCCATGTGGTGCTGTGTATTGAACCCCGGTCCTCTGCAAGAGTAGTCAGTCCTCTTAACCACTGAGCCATCTTTCCAGCCCTCCTGTGTTTTTTTTTTCTTTTTTAAACTTTTCCATAATCTTTGCTTGAGTGGTCCAATTCTCCAATTTTATCTGTCAGTGTTAGTATTCTGTTTTCCATTTCAATCATTCTAACAGTGAGGCTTCCCTCAGTGTTTCAAGTTGGCTTATTGAGTTTTGCACTTCCTTCTTCATTTTTGCCTGATTTTTATTCAATGTTTCTATCTCTTTTGTGAATTATTTCAGAAGTTTATCCCTGTCTTCTTTTAGTTCTTTGATTTGTTTGTCTATGTGTTCTTTAAAGTCATTGAATTTTTTATCATGTTTTTTATTCTTTTAAATTCAGTGTCATGGGTTATCTCTAGGGTGTTCTCCTTGTAGAACTCTTCTACAGGATTGGTGGAGTTTGGTGGGAACATAGTGTTTTGGCTTTCCATTTTATTATTCTTTCGTTGTGATTTTGGCATGTGAATTTCCTTTGTTGTTTATGATTCTGATATGAGAATTAAATTGAAGTATGATTCTGTTTGTATTATCAGGATGTCTAGATCCTTTCTTTATTGGTTATGCAAAGATGGTTGGTACAGGGTTTTGGTTCTCTCAGGTTTAATTTGGAGGGAACTGAAGGCTTCAGATCAGCCATTCAGGAGTTCCCAAAGAAGCCAAATTCAGGTTCCAGTCAGGTACACTCAGGCTTCCTTCACCATGTGGAGGCAGGATCCGGGTGCTCTCAGGCAGTCCCCCTGTAGTCTCAGGCCCTCTGCCAGAGGGAGGCCAGAGAGAGGTCAAAACTTGGCACTGTCTGGTGGTCTCTCATACAATACATCTTAATCATAATTAGAACCCTCCCTCTACCTTCACCATTCCCTAATAGCTTGCCCACCAGATTTTGTATATTCTCATATATGTTAAGGTCTATCCAACCAAGTTTGTGTGCACAGATTTCCCCCAATGTGAGTTCATCCACTGGAGCCTGTTTAGCCTATTTAGCATCACTTCCTTAAAGAGGACCAACTCTCCTTCTCCCAACAGTGATCATCTGCCAATAGTTCCTCAAACACAGTTGGGGTCTCTTTCCCATTTCACCAGTTCTATGCTGGGTTTGCATATGTCTTATGCACATTGCCACCATTGTTGTAAGTTTATATGAGCAAGTTCCCAGAAACCTGGAAGACTGTTTTATTCTGGTAATGCAATACCTCTGTGAGGTATTAAAACTGTGAGGTTTAATATAGGAGTCCAATCCAGGGACAAGTACTCTGTAGGATCTTATTCTCTATACTTTGGCCAGTTGTGGCCTTCTGTGCTAATCACTGTCTGTTTCATGAGGAAGCTTTGCTGGTGAGAGTTGATAGATGCATCGGTATCCTCTCTATCCCTTGTTCCAATATGTTCCATGAGCCCTAGATGTAGTGGTTCCATTGTAGATGTATTTATGGCTGGGTGTTCCACAAACACTTATCTTCTGTGTGTGACCAGTTTTGTAACTCTGTGATAGATTCCGTCTGTGGTTTAAAAAAAAAAAAAAAAACTTATTGTGACAGGTATACTTGTCTGTAAATGTAAGGCTCCATATTTAGCATACAGTAAAAAATTAAGGGCATTGGAGAACAGGGGTGTGCTTACCTACATGCAGGCAATACACACATACACATAAAATAAAAATAATAAATACTTTTTTTTGAAAAAGAGTTTTGGGCCTCTGCTTCCTGGGCCTGCATGACTTGCCAGCCCATCTCCAGGGTAAGTGGATCGCACCCTCTGCTCCTTGTCTCCCCCTGCCTCATTCACTTTCCCATCTCACCCACCTGTCTCTCTTCCTAGCCTGGATCCTGTCCTATTCCTTGTCTTGGCACCCCAAACACAAGGGAAACCACCACTTCTTACTGTTCCTTTGCATCCAGACCAACCCAGTTCCCTCTCTTGGTCTTCAGGAGCCTTCTGAGCTTGGTTCTACCCTAACTCCCCTCTGCTTACCTAGGCTGCCCCCCCACCCCCAACAGCCTGTTTCCTGGATGTTGGGACTGAGCTCTCAGCCCCGGGACACCACTGTTTCTTGATCCCTTGCATCCAAATGGACCCAGTTCCTTCTCAATGTTCCCAGGAGCCCTCTGGCCCTGGTCCTGCCCTCACCTCCCTCTGCTTCCCTGGGCCTGCATGACCCACCAGCCTCTCCAGGATGTTTATCGCACCCTTCATACCTTGACTCCCCCAGCTTGATTCACCTTCCCATCTCCCCAGCCCATCTCTCCTCCTAGCCTGGGTCCTGTCCCATTACTTGCCTTGGTGCCCCAGACACTGGGGGAACCACCACTGCTTCCTGATCCTTTGCATCCAGACCAACCCAGTTCCTTCTCACGGTCTCCAGGAGCCTTCTGGGCCTGGTCCCGCCTTCACTTCCCTTTGCTTCCCTGGGCTGCATGACCCTCCAGCCAGTTTCCTGGACACTGGTGCTGAGCTCTCGGGGGCTGGGGCCATCACTGCTTCCTGATTCCATGCATCCAGACAGACCCAGCCCATCGTTCTATCAAGCCAGCTGTTTCAGGATGGTGGGGAACATGGTAAGACTAGTGGAGTCCGTGACCATGGTCCCACTGTCGCACTTCTTTGGATGTTAAGTGAATTCCCTGGTCAGAAGCGATGCTGTGTGGAATACCACGACAGTGGATAAACCAGTCTATAAGTCCATAGATAGTAGTTTTGGCAGAAGCATTATGTGCATTAAAGGCTAATCCATAACCAGAATAAGTGTCTATTCCTATAAAGAAAATGCTGTCCCCTCCAAGATAGAAGTGCTCCAATGTAGTCAACCTGCCACCAGGTTGCAGGCTGGTCACCATGAGGAACAGTGCCATATCAGGGGCTCAGTGTTGGTCTACGCTGTTGGCAGATCTGGCACTCAGCAGCAGCTGTAGCCAGATTAGCTTTCATGAGTGGGAGTCCATGCTATTAAGCCCATGCATAACTTCCATCTCTGCCACCAAGGCCACTTTGTTCATGGGCCCATTGAGCAATGACAGGGATAGCTGAAGAAAGAGGCTGAAAATCCACACAGCTGGTCATCAAATCTACTTGATTATAGAACTCATTTTCTGCTGAAGCCACTTTTTGATGAGCATTTAAATGAGACACAAGTGTGTTCACATCCTTTGCCCATTTGGAGAGATCTATCAACATATTCTTCCCCAAATGTCTTTCTCACCAATTTTCCAATCATGTTCCTCCCAAGTTCCTGGCCATCCAGCCAAACCATTGGCTACAGCCCAGGAATCAGTATATAATTGTATTTCTGGCCATTTCTCCTTCCAAGCAAAATGCATGACCATGTGCACTGCCTGAAGTTCTGCCCATTGTGAAGACTTTCCTTCCCCAGTGTCCTTCAGGGTTGTTCTAGAAATTGACTGTAATGCCGCAGCTGTCCATTTTTGAGTGGTGCCTGCATAACATGCAGAACCATCTGTAAACCAAGCCCTTATGGGGCGGGTCGCTGGACCCCCGGCGTGGTGTGTGCGGGCACCCTGGGGTCTCCGCCACACCTGGCTAATCCCGGCATGGGTCTGGCCGCAAGCAATATGGGGAGTGCGCCTGGGCTCCTGGGCGCACTCACTCTGGATGTGGCCCAGGGTCAGGTATGCGTGCACTCTCCCGACGTGGTTCTGGTCCCCTGGCTAGCCGTGGGCGGGCCTGGCCGGCCGCGCCTCTCTGGAGACAGCAGGTGCGCAGACTTCTCTGATGCTGGCTGTAGCTGATAGCTACACACTTCTCTGGAGCAGAGAGCTTCCTCTGCTACTAGAGTATTATGTAGTCGGAATCCCGCCTCTATTACACCCTTGTGCCCTTCCTCAGGATTGCGGAGTCCTGGCCAGTGAACTCCACAGGGAAGAAACACGGAGGCGGCGAAAGCTAGGATATCCATGGGTCGGTAACGGAGAGTGCTGCTCTCCGGTGAGATCAGGTCGCCGGTAGTAAGACACAGGACTCAAGGCACGGCTTAGTCTGTGTTTACTGCTTTATTGTATCTCTGCTCCTTGCTGTCCAGCGCTCTCCTGATCCAGCTTTCTGAGACCCAATATCCGGGACCCCGTCTCTGACCTGATCTCCTGGTCCCAGTCTCTGACCTGATCTCTTGGTCCCAGTCTCTGACCTGATCTCCTGGTCCCAGTCTCTGACCTGATCTCTTGGTCCCAGTCTCTGACCTGATCTCCTGGTCCCAGTCTCTGACCTGATCTCTTGGTCCCAGTCTCTGACCTGATCTCCTGGTCCCAGTCTCTGACCTGATATTTGTGGCGGCCATTTCAAAGGGAGAGACAGGAAAGATGCCAGAAAGCACCTTGCTATGAAAAGGAGCCCTCGCCACATTCCCCGAGCTGCATGAGCTGTCCGGTGTGAAGGGGCTTCGACTTTTGCATAACAGAGGTCTCCCAACTGCCCTAGTCTTCTCTTCCTCAGCCAACCAATCATAGGGTGCACCCCATGAAGCCATAGGTGCATGTTTCAGAACAGGAGACATCATAACAGGAGTAGGAACCATAGGCATTTGGGCAACTTCTTCATGTAACTTGCTTGTGCTCTCTGGGCCTGCTCTAGCCTGATCACATATATACCACTTCCATTTGATAATGGATTGTTGCTGTGCATGGCCTACTTTATGGCTTTTGGGGTCAGACAACACTCAGCTCATGATAGGCATCTCCAGTCACATGGTGACTTGGTGGCCCATTGTCAAATGTTCATTTTCCACTAAGACCCAATTGCAGGCTAAGGGCTGTCTCTCAAAGGGAAAATAGTTGTCCACAGATGAAGGCGAAACCTTACTCCAAAATGCCAATGGCCTCCTCTGCGATTCCCCTATGGGGGCCTGCCAGAGACTCCAAAAGTCATATTTATCTGTCACTGATACCTCAACCACAATTGGGTCTGCTGGATCATATGATGCAAGGGGAGGAGCAGCTTGGACAGCAGCCTGGCCTTGTTGAATAGAGCCGTTTGGACAGCAGCCTGGACCTGTTGAAGGGCCCTTTGCTGTTCCAGACCCCACTCAAAGGTAGCTGCCTTCAGAGTCACATGATATACGGGTTGTAGTAACACACCCAGATGAGGAATGTGCTGCCTCCAGAATCCAAACAGGCCCACTAAGCATTGTGCTTCTTTCTTGGTGGAGGGAGGGGCCAAATGCAACAACTTATTCACCTTAGAAGGAATGTCTCTGCATGTTCCACACCACTGAACTCCTAGAAATATCACTGAGGTAAAGGCCCTTGAATTTTGGTTGGATTTATTTCCCATTCTCTCATGCGCATATGCTTGACCAACAAATCCAGACTGTGTGCTACCTCCTGCTCACTGGATCCAATCAGCATAATATCATCAACATAGTGGACCAGTGTGATATTTTGTGGAAGAGTCAGGCAAGCAAGATCCCTTTGAACCAAGTTATGGCACAATGCTGGAGAGTTAATATACCCTTGAGGCAGGACAGGAAACATATACTGTTGGCCTTGCCAACTAAAAGCAAATTGCTTCTAGTTGTCCTTATGAACTGGCAAGGAGAAGAAAGCACTTGCCAAAACAATAGCTGCATACCAGGTACCAGGAGACATATTAATCTGCTCGAGTAAGGAAACCACATCTGGTACAGCAGCTGCAATTGGAGTCACTACTTGGTTAAGTTTTTGATAGTCAACTGTCATTCTCCATGACCATCTGTCTTCTGCACAGGCCAAATAGGAGAGTTAAAGGGACCCCTGCATCTTTCAAATCCTTGATGGTAGCACTAATTTCTGCTTTTCCTCCAGGGATGCGATACTGTTTTTGGTTCACTGTTATCCCTGGCAGAGGCAATTCCAGTGGTTTCCATTTGGCCTTTTCAACCATAATAACCCTCACTCCACAGGTCAGGGAACCAAGGTGAGGATTTTACCAATTCCTAAGTATATCTATCCCAATTATGCATTCTGGTACTGGGGAAATAACCACAGGGTGAGTTCAGGGACCAACTGGACCCATTGTCAGTCAGACTTCAGCCAAAACTCCATTTATCACCTGACCTCCATAAGCCCCTACTTTAACTTGAGGGCTGCAATGCTTTTTAGGGTCTCCCGGAATCAGTGTCCACTCAGAACCAGTATCCAATAGGCCGTGGAAAGTCTGATTATTTCCTTTCCCCCAATGTACAGTTACTCTAGTAAAAGGCTGCAGGTCCCTCTGGGGAAGGGTGGGTGACAGGCGAACAGCATAACTCTTTGGTACTGTAACAAGGTCCTTCCTCCAGGGCACCTGGACTTCCCTTCATTCAAGGGGTTCTGGGACTGTAAACTGTCTCAAGTCTGGAAATTGGTTGAATGAGCGAGATTCTATGTTGCTATGATCCAATACTGACTTCCTGTCATTTGTCCTAGAGCTTTTCTGCTTATACAGATCAAATAAAAACTTATTAGGCTTCTTATGTATGTGGTCCCTGGAAACACCATGATTGATAAGCCAGTACCACAAGTCCATTCGAGTCATTCCATTGTAGGTATTGTTTTGCCTGGCCACCCATTACGATAAGTACGCTCACCTTGTCTTTAGTAATTCAATACTGCCACCTGACTCCTACTCCGAGGTCCTATTACACCTATTATATTTACATTTTATTTATGCAATTGAGCAGCAGCATCTCCAACTGTAAGATTCAGCATAAGGAAAAGAGCAAAAACAAAGCTCTTCAAACATTCCGGTGTCTCTCTCAGTTCTTTCCATCTTATAAAATCTGTAAAAGCCATGTCCTCTTGGCCCTTCCATTGTGGAGGATTTGGTGTTGCACTGTGAATCCACTCGAGCATACCAATTTGCCTGAAGCTTACAATCCCTTCATCAACACTAAACCAAGGGATATCAGGTATCTCCAGCTCTGTCAGTAGGCCATCTTTTGGTAAATACCTCAGCCAACCAATCAAACTTTTAACACCTTTTTTAACTGCATGAGCTTCCATATTAAACCTAGAATCTCCAGTCAGCCTGATCCAATTTTATGTTCCTTCCACCATTATCCCATACCCTTAAAATCCATTCCCAGACATATGCCTTAAAATCATTCCTAGACATAGTCATTAGACTTCTGGTTGAAAAAATTAGCAGATTCACTAAGTTCTTTAGTAGTGTAGTGCACTTCCTCATGGACCACACTTTCTATCTCTCCTCTAGGGGCCTGCTTAGCTTTGAGTCTGGTTATAGGTCTAGAGGCAACAACAACTGGGTCCTAAGGGACATGGCTTCATCTTGCTGAATGGGATTAGCTTCCTCAATGGGATTAGTTTCCTTAGTCAAGGGTGGGGAGAGTGGGTCTGCTGAGGGCGCAGAGATTAATTCATCAGGTGAATCAAGTTCCTCAGAGTCTGAGGATTCTAAATCCTCAGCCTCCTCAAGGTTCTCCCACACATCTCCATCCCACGTGTCATGATTCCAATCTTCTCCTACCAATGCCCACACCTTTACTGCTGACACCCTTCAAGGCTGTGAATTAAATTTGTGTTGCAGGTCAGCCAAACATATAATAAGGGCTCCAGCTTGATTTTCAGCAGCTTTAGCTATCTGGCTGCTGGAGAGAAGATTCTCTTCCAGGGCACACTTGGAAACTTTTAAACTGTTGATTTGAATCTGGAGCTTGTCAATTTTATCATTAAGCTCACTGCTTATTCTCATCATTTTATCTAGAGATGCTAGAAGTAACCAGCCAGCATCATTATTTTTCTTATTTTTCCACAGACTGTCAAATGTTTAACATATAGAGTCACTGAGTTTCTTGCTCTTCACAAGAGGTGAGTTAGGAGATTCAAATGGGTCTATCTCCATAATTGTTTCAAATAGTCTGCACCATGGATTTTCAGTCCTCTCCATGCTATCTGAATACTCTGAGTAGGAGAGCCTGCTCCAAATACCAACAAGTCCATTAAAGAAATTCATTCTTTCAGTTGTTTCTCTAGTACCACTCCTGGTACCAAAATCTGTATTAGTCAGGGTTCTTCAAAGAAACAGAAGTGGTAGAATGAATATATATGTATAAAGATTTATCAGCTTAGCTCACAGAATAGAGTCCGAGTAGTCCAACAATGGCTGCACCACACTGGAGAGGCTGAGAATCTGTAGTCGCTCAGTCCACAAGGCTTGATGTCTCAGTAGTCCCAATCTGGCACTGAAGATCTGACTAATTCCAAAAGATTGGCTAGTCTTCAGTCTACAGCAGCAAGAGAACTCACCAGTGAGAGAGAAGGCAAACAGCAAGAAGCCTGGCATTTTCCTCTGCCATGGCCTTTTATGCAGACTGCCATCAGAAGGTAACACCCACATTTAGGGTATGTCTTCCACCTTCAGATGATCCAATCAAGATCTCCTTCACTTCTGTTAATCCCAGATCCAGTCAAGTTGACAGCCAGGATTAGCCATCACACCATACAGGCCCACCTGCCCAGCACAACCCACAGTAGGCTGGGCCCTCCCACAGTGCTCAATAATCAAGAAGATGCCCCACAGACATGGCCACAGGCCAGTCCAATGGAGGCAATTCACCAGCTAAGGCTACCTCTACCCAGGTGTGTCAACTTGACACTAAAGCTAACCAGCACATAAACACATCTTCATTTTTCACTGTTTCTGCAATTGTGAATTCATCCTGTCACTAATGTTTACTGGCAACCCTCAGATTAATACTTACTCTGTTGCAATTACTCCTGAACATGTCAAAAGCAAAGAAAGTGTTACCTGCCCTTCTCAACTGAGCTTGAACAAGGTGATGCTCTGTTCTCTTGCCTCAGCCCTTACTGTAGACCAGACTCTTTTTGAAGTTTATTTCTGCCATAGTTTATGTAACTCTGTGTGTGTGTATGTGCGTGTCTATGCTATTTTCTGTTCATGATCTTCTCCAAATATGGTGTTGAAGTACTATCTGTTGGCCCAGAGAGCAGGAGGGTGTGAGGTACATGGAATGTGACATGCCTTAGTGAAAAAGTGCATGCTTTAATCAAGTGAGCTACATACAGGTCTGAGCCTAGGACTAAGAATTAGTTCAGTATGGATGAATAAAATATATATCAAATAGCACTCCTGTCCTCAGGCCTCTTGGGGTAACTCTATAGCACAGCCCTCCGCGCCTTGACTCCCCAAGCCACATTCACCGTTCCATCTCCCCTGCTGTTCGCTACTCCCAGCTTGGGACTTGCGCCATTCCTAGTCTTGTAGCCCCAGACACCTGGGGAACCAATGCTGCTTCCTGATCCTTCTCACCCAGACCAACTGAGTGCCTTTCTTGGGGCCCAGGAGCACTGCTTCTGGTCCTGGCCCCATCCTCACTTCTCTCTGCATCCCAGGATGTGCACCACCAGCTAACTCTCCTAGCCTGCACTCCTATCCTCAGGCCTCTTGGGGTAAGTCTATAGCACAGCCTTTCGTGCCTTGACTCCCCAAGCCACATTCACCCTTCCATCTCCCCCACTGTTCACTACTCCTAGTTTGGGACCTGCTCCATCCCTAGACATGGGGCTCCAGACACCGGGGGAACCAATGCTGCTTCCTGACCCTTCTCAACCAGACCAACTTAGTGCCTTTCTTGGGCCCCAGGGGCACCGCTTCTGGACCAGGCCCCACCCTCACCTCCCTCTATTTCCCTGGTTCTGCAACATCTGCCAGCCTCTTGCTGGGGCTGACAGCCTCTTTCTGGGGCTCCGAGGCTTACCTTTCCTCTCCCCGATCCTTTGCATCCAGTACAACCCAGCTACTCAATCCACTCCCTGGGAAATCTTCGGGCTTCTTCCCACCCCATCTGCCTTTGCATCCATGCATGGCGCGGCCACTGCCAGGATCTCAGGTCAGTCTAACACCCAAGTTCCTTAGGCCAAAATCATTCTTAGAAGATTCCAGACCTAAGGAGAAAGTCTGAAACTTTCTGACCCACATTGGAATTGGGCCACCGCGGAACTCCTGAAAACAAAATCATTCTGGTCATGACAATATAAAATCAAAAGAGAGAACCAAAAACTTAGATGAACCAGCACTTCATACCCAAAAATTAAACCATAAAGACACATAAAGTTCAAAAAAAGAAGCAGAACTAAACTTGAAGGCCTGAGTATCACACAAGAGTCAGAAACTGCAAAAGAAATTCACATGTCAAAATCACAGAGAAAAAATAATAACATGAAAAACCAAAATAACATATCCCCACCAAATACCAGTAATCCTCTAGAGGAGCACAATGAGAATCCCCTAGAGACAATGCAGGACATGGAACTCAAAAGAACAATGATGAATATGATAAAAGAATTCAGTGAATTTAAAGAACACACAAACAAGGTAATTATAGAGCTGAAGGAAGATAGGGATAAACTTCTGAATGAATTCAGAAAAGAGCTAGAAATATTGAAAATACTCAGGCTGAAATAAAGAACAAAGTGAAACACTCCATAAGCCAATTAGAGACGACAGGAGAAAACATCACCAATAGGATGAAGGAAATGGAAAACAGAGTATCAACACTGGAAGATAAAATGGACATCTAGGCCATTCAAGCAAAGATTATGAAAAATTTAAGAAATCACAAGAATGGACTATGCAGGAATTGTGTGACACCATAAAAAGACCAAAATTATGAATCATAGGCATACAGGAAGGAAAAGAATCCCAAGACAATGTCATCAACCAGATCTTCAACAGAATCATGGAAGAAAATTTCCCAAAATTAAAGAAAAACATGCCCATACAAATACAAGAAGCATATAGAACACTAAACAGAGAGGACCAAAACAGAGACTCTCCACGGCACATCATAGTAAAAACATGGAACGTACAAAACAGAGACAATACTGAAAGCTGCAAAAGAGAAAAAACAAGTCACATAAAAAGGAAAACCCATTAGGATTACAGCTGACTTTTCAGTGCAAACGATGAACGGCAGAAGAGCCTGGACCAAAGTATTCCAAGTTTTAAATGACCACAGATGCCAACCCAGATTACTAAACCCAACCAAAATGTCTATTATAGTTGAAGGGGAAAGAAACTCATCTCACTTTCAAGGATAGGCACTATCTTAAGGTGAAAAGATGGAAAAAAAATATACCAAGTGAATGGTACAAAGAAAAAATCAGGCATTGCGGTTATGTATAATTTATCATCCAAGCCATGA
>NW_008353490.1:2226615-2227284 GCF_000622305.1 Nannospalax galili
GTAATCCAGGAAACAAGGGCAAGAATTAACAAGTGGGACCTCATTAAACTAAAAAGCTTCTGTATATCAAAGGAGACAACCAAGGAAACAAACAGAAAACCCACAGAATGGGAGAAAATCTTCACCAGTGACAGATCGAACAGAGGTTTAATTACCAGAATATACAACGAACTTAAAAACAGAGAACCAAGAAGCAACCCAATTGAAAGATGGGCTAAGGAGCTGAACAGAAAGTTTTCAAAAGAAGAAGTAAAGATGGCTATGAAACATCTTAAAAGATTTTCAACATCACTTATAATCAGGGAAATGCAAATTAAAACCACTTTAAGATTTCACCTTACCCCAGTCAGACTGGCTAAGATCAAGAAAACAAATGATACCAAATGTTCGAGGGGATGTGGGGAAAGGGGAACACTCATCCACTGCTGGTGGGGCTGCAAACTGGTTCAGCCCCTATGGAAAGCAGCGTGGAGAACTCGTAAAAAACTACAAATGAACCTAACATTTGACCCAATTATTATTTGACCCTTGGCATATACCCAAACAACTCGTCCTATTGTAGAGACACTTGTACATCCATGTTTGTTGCTGCTCTTTTCCCAATAGCTAAGAGATGGAAGCAACCTAGGTGTCCCTCAATTGATGAGTGGATAATGAAAATGTGATTCA
>NW_008353490.1:2229999-2236090 GCF_000622305.1 Nannospalax galili
ATATATAACAAATAAAGTACTACAAAACAAGGTTAAGTGAATAGCAATTTATGGAATGTGACCTGAAATTTGCTGGTATTCTCTTAAGATAGCAAGTTTAGTTTTGACTAGTGTGATGTTCACAGTGACTTTTTGAGTACAAATTTAATGAAAATCAAATGCCAAAATATGATGGTACCTCATGGGACTCATCAACTCAAATGCAAAACTTTCATCTCCTTTTTGCTAGATGACCAACTTTCAAGATGTCATGATAGAAGTTCATAGCCTCTGAGACTTACTTGTGTCCCTTGGGGCCCTCCCTTTTAAAATTACATATTCCGATGAATTATTTTTCTCCATACAGTGATTGAATACCTGACAAGAAGCAACTTAAGGGAGACAGGGTTTATTTTGTCTGACAGTTTCAGGGAATGCCTCACTGCATGGCAAGGAGCACACGGTGGCGGGACTCTGAGCAGCAGCTGCTCCATCACAAGGTCTAGAGTCAGGAAGCAAAGAGACATAAATGTGGTGCACAGCTGTCTTTCTCCTCTTCATTCAGTTAGGCACCCCTACCCGTAGAATGGCACTACCCACATTAGGGACCCCTACCCATGGAATGGCACTACCCACGTTAGGTACCCCTGCCCTTGGAATAGTGCCACCCATATTCAGGGTATGTCCTTAAATCCTTCTGCAAACTCCTTCACAAACACATCCACAGATGCATTTCCTCAGTGATTCTCATTCCAGTCAAGGTAACAGAATCACCTTCCTGCCTCATATATTTGACACAAAATAGTCCATTGCTGCAGACTGATTCCAGAAACCGACACGGAAATCCTGTTGTCTTTTATTTAACAAGACACTGAAAATGTTTGCAAAAATATGAAACAGGGTACTTTTCATTAAATTGTATTTTTAATTGTAGTCTTGATTTTAGAAAATAGTTTATTTTCTTTAAGTATTGTACTATTCAGCTTTATGGGACAATAATAAACACCTGAGTCAATCAACTGATAAACAAGAAAGACTGACTTTGGGTCACATTTCATAGGTTTGTGGTCATATTCAGTTTGTCCCACTACAGGAACCTGTGGCAGCACATTAAAGCTGGAGTGTGAAGTGGAATACAGCTGCTCACCTGTGACTGGGAAGTGAAAGGGATGAAAAGGGAGCTCACCTCCCTTTCAAATCTCAACCCTGTGCTTCAAACTTCACATTAGGTCCCTACTCACAACAGCACCAGCTGGGACCAGGGCTTTAAAGAAATTTCTTTTTGATTGATTTATTTTTATTTTATGGGTATGAATGTTTTGTCTCCATGTATGTATGTGCACCTACATAGAGCCCACAGACCCCAGAAGAGGGTGTTGGATCCCCTGGAACTAGAGTTAAGGATGGTTGTTAGCTTCCATGTGGGTGCTGGGAATCAAACCTGGGTCCTCTGCAAGAGCAGCCAGTGCTCTTAATGGCTAAGTCATCTCTCCAGCCCCTGAGGACCAGTTCTTTATCACATGGGCCTTTAGGGGATAGTCAAGATTTAAACTCTAGAAATGGCTCCTATATTTTGCTACGGAATGTTCTTCATATTAACATCTGAAATATTTATGTTATAAAAATATAATAAAAACTTGCCTAATATAGAGACCTGACCATTACTGTGATGATAATTTGGCTCCAAAAAAACACATTGCCTTTCCACAGTAAACAGTCCAGTGATACAATGGTTGGTTTTTAATGACTAGTTTTCTCTAAGAAGTTCTAACATACAGCTAAATGAGAGTTCATTTATACTATATATACTTCACTTATTCTTTTTTTAAATCTATTGTTTGTTTGTTTGTTTGTTTGTTTGTTTGTTTTGACAGGGTCTCCCCAGTCCCGATCTGTACGGAAATCACTATGTGAATCAGGGTGGCCTCCATCTCACAGAAAGCCACCTGCCTCTGCCACCACCATGCCTGGAATGTATTTCACGCCCTTTTTTTTGAGACAGGGTCTTCTTGTAGCCTCATCTGGCCTGGAACTGGCTAATAGACCAGGCTGGCCTTGAAGTCATTGAGATCTGCCTGCCTCTGTCTCTCAAGTGCTGGGAATAAAGGTGAATGCTGCCATGCATGGCATTTTTACAAATGAATTTTAAAATGAGCTAGATATCTTTTGAATACTAAAAGTGTATTAGTCAGTTATTTTTGTACTTGTTATAATATAATCACTACAGAATCAGCACACATTAAAATTATTCTGTATTATTAATTTATATCTTTGTTTTTGTTTGTTCTTTTAAGACAAATTCTCATCTATCTCCATCTGGCCTCTCACTTGTTCAATAACTGAACTTCTTCTGATCCTCTTGCCTCTACATTCCAGTCACTGAGATTATAGGTATTCACCATCAAGTTCATTTTATGTAGTGCTAAAGTATGAACCTAAGGCCTTATGCACACTAACCTGGGGGAGGGCATGCAGAGGACAGGGCATAGTCTATGCCTTGCAGTGGATTTCGGAAAGGACTCAACGTGATGCATTGGTTCTGCCTCTTCAGTGCTGGTAACAGATCAAGCAACTGTCAGATCAGGAGACCACCCCCCATTCCTGCTCTAGGCTCTTCTTAGAACAAAACACATAGGAAACTTTCATGTTATAACAAAATAGCACACAGTATGGCCACCTCCTGCATCCACAACCAACACAATGAACTTGGAGACTGGCCTTGTTGAAGGTTTTGGTGGCCTCACTGGCTTTTTTCTGAAGCTTCTTATATTTACATGACTAGTGAAAAGGGTCCATACTTTGTGGGTGAGGTGGGTATCTGTGAGGGCAAAGAATGGTCTCTGGGTTTCCACTAGCCTCAGTAATGACTGCAGTTTCATTAGTTACTCCACAAGAGCAGGTGACATCAGAAAAGTGGCCCAAACCTCACAGGTGTTCCTTTTATCCTGGTACTCCAATTTCACTGGGGCTTCTTAATGAACAGATATAAAAAATTAATAATGCAGATTAGTTTTAATGTGTGATGATTCTGTAGCATAAAATAACTGACCAATATCCCTTTTTTTCTTTTTGCTGTTTCCTATATTTTTTAATATTATTTTAAATTTTTTTAGAAGAAGCATATCATTACAGCTTTAACATGCCCAATAACAGTTTACAGAGCAAAGACACAGCTCCTTCAAAAGTGGCTATAAAATTTATAGGATTGCTATTGAATCAATACAGTTATACAATACTGAACTCAGTATTAGCTCTGTAAGACATAAAATTGAATGAGTTTTTAATCCTCAAAAAAGGTCTCCATTTCATTCTAAAATATACAGGTTCTTACAGAAAGACTCATTGTTTTTGCTACTAACACTGATATGTTGGTATATGCCCCTCTAATCTGTATGTATCTAATTATTACTAGTCATAATCATTTGCACTTGGATCCTTGGCGCCTCTGTATGTCTATAAAGTTATCAGGTAGATTTCAATGGTAATGCTCATCACCTCTACTAATTAACATGACGTAAACTTTTATGCTTCCTCCTCAAATATATTTTTTTAATCTGTTGATTTTTTCTGCCTGTTTATATCACATAGAACATCCCAAACCACCTTATTCAACTATATACCCACTTCCCAGATGACACCTTTCCTTAGTCTCCTTCCTCCCACTAGAGCCCTTATACTTTGTTATCCCTGCTACTGTCCGCTGTATTGTCGGCACCCCAGCCATTCACCACTACTTTTCCATCTGGTGAATCTAGTCAGCCTATCTAGAGGTCTTTGATTTAGGAAGGTCAGCTGTTCCTCACCTAGCAGTAATTAGTTGTTAATATTCCATTAGATAAGATTGGGGTCTGCTGTTTATTTTCCCAGTTCAATGCTGGGTTACTATCTGAGAGTCCCTTGGGCCACCCAGGCCAAAAACTCAAAAGAAGATATCTCTTATCTCACATTGTTGCTTTTTACGTAGCCTTTAGATATACATATGGACTCTTAAAAAACTATACTGGCCCCTTTAATCTTTGGTTATGCTTTCCTCTTGGTTGTTTAAGGCCATAAAGTTGGCCCAGATAAACCAATTTATTTTTAATCTTAAGGTTGTTTGAGGATCGGTTCCTCTGGGGTCACATGGGCTTGGGAGAAGCCCCTGGCTTCTTTCTTTTACCAGTTCCACCTATGAGACAATAAATCAAAGGTCTTGCTAGACCATGGCTGGCTTCGCTTGGAAGAATGGAGGAAATGTTTCCTCTGTGTTGACCCTCTTCTTTGTAGACTGGACACTGGTTCATGTCCATCTCGTGGGGTCCCTCAGCCTCCTTGATCAAGAGGACAGGTGACACACCACAATTACAGGACATTTTGGGAGACACTCATAGTCCCCTGGGACTAGTCAACCTAGGAGGGCAAGGAGCAAAAATTGTCCTTTATGTCCCTCTGACAAAATTAGTATAGGCCTCAAAGTATGTCTGTTAAACATCCAAGAAGGTTAGTTCCACCAGTCTGGTACTTTTAATTACTGTGTGCCATGTAGATAAATCTTGGGCGTAGACCAATAGTTCCCAGATATATCTTACCTACACATATTTTTCTTGATCTGGTATGTATAATTTGTCAGTAGGTTGTTGGACTAATATGGTTCCCTCTGGTTTTTAAAACTAGCTAGGCATTATTTATCTCTTGCTTTGTCTAACCCCTCCATCATGGTTTCCCCAGTTAATTAATGTGCCTCCATTTTCCCCCTTTCTCCCTTAATAACACCCTTTTCCTATGGTCCTAACTATCTTGAGCTCCTTCTTTCCCTTAATCCCCTAGGTTCCTTGTATATCCTTCCATCCCCCTCCCTTAAACTAACCCAATTTTTATCCATATCTCCCTTGTTAATACCTGTTTCCTACTGTTCTGCTCTTTCAGGTTCTTTCTTTTCTTTTACCTCCCAGGTTCCTTTCCATTATCCTGGTTCCTGTAGTTATGTCTGAATACTCAATTATCAGGATTTGGTTCGAGGATCCACATATGAGGGAGAACATACATTGATTTGTTTTTTCCTGAGTCTGTGTTACTTCACTTAGTATAACAGTTTCTAGTTCCATCCATTTACCTACAAGTTTCATAATTTCATCTCTCTTCACTGCTGAGTAAAGATACATTATATAAATGAGCCATATTTTCATTATCCACTCATCAACTGAGGGACTCTTAGGTTACTTCCATTTCCTAGCAGCAACAAACATGGATATACAAGTGTCTCTGCAATAGGATGAATTCTTAGGGTATATACCAAGGTGTGGTATAACTGGGTCAAATGGTAGGTTCTTTTGTAGCTTTTTAAGAGTTCTACACACTATTTTCCATAGGGGTTGAACAAGTTTGCAGCCCCACCAGCAGTGGATGAGCATTCCCCTTTCCCCACATCCTCTCTAACATTTGGCATCATTTGTTCTCTTGATCTTAGCCAGTCTTACTTGGGTAAGATGAAATCTTAAAGTGGTTTTAATTTGCATTTTCCTAATTATTAGTGATTTGAACATCTTTTAATAGTCTTCATAGCCATCTTTACTTCTTCTTTTGAGAACTCTCTGTTGAGCACCTTAGCCCATCTTTTAATTGGGTTACTTCTTGTCTTCATTCTCTGTTTTTGGAGTTCATTACTTATTCTGGATATTAAACCTCTTTCAGGTGTGTCACTGGAGAAGATTTTCTCCCATTCTCTGGGTTTTCTCTTCACTTCCCTGGTTTCCTCCTTTGATGTACAGAAGCTTTTTAGTTTAATGAGGTCCCATTTGTTGATTCTTGACCTTTCCTGAGCAATTGATGTCCAGTTTAAAAAATCCTTTCCTACACCTATAGCTTGTGGATATTTGCCAATGTTTTTTTCTAACAGTTTCAGAGTATCAGGCTTTACATTGAGGTCTTTGATCCATTTGGAGTTGAATTTTGTGCAAGGTGAAAGATAGGGTTTTAGTTTCATTCTTCTACAAGTGGAGATCCAGTTTTGCTAGCACCATTTGCAGAACATGCTGTCTTCCCTCCAGTTAATGTTCTTGAACCCTTTGTCAAATATCAGGTGGCTGAAATTGTATTTACTCATATTTGGGTCTTCAATTTTGTTCCACTGGTC
>NW_008353490.1:2236489-2237421 GCF_000622305.1 Nannospalax galili
GTTTCTCTAATTGCTTGTTATTGGTATATAGAAATTCTACAGACTTTTGCAGGTTAATTTTGTAACCTGCCACTTTACTGAATGTGTTAATAATTTCTAGGAGTTTTCTGTTGGAATTTTTGACATCTCTTAGATATAATATCATATTATCTGCAAAAAGGGATAATTTGATCTCTTTTTTTCCAATTATTACTCCTTTAATTTCCTTCTCTTGTCTTTTTGCTCTTACAAGAGTTTCAAACACATGTTAAAGAGAAGTGGAGATAGTGGGCAGCCTTGACTGATTCCTGATTTCAATGGGAATGCTTCCAGTTTTTCTCCATTTAGAATGATGTTGGCTGTGGGTTTATTATATATGGCTTTAATTATGTTGAGGTATGTTCCCTCCAGTCCAATTCCCTCTAGGACTTTGAACATAAATCCATCTTGAATTTTGTCAAAGGCCTTCTCTGCATCTGTTGAGATGACAATGTGGTTCTTGTCTATGAGCCCATTTATATGATTTATGATGTTTAATGACTTACGCATATTGAACCATCCTTGCATCTCTGGGATAATGCCAACTTGATCATGTTGGATGAATTTTTTGATGTGTGTCTGTATGTGGTTTGAAAGTATCTTGTTCAGAATTTTTGCATCTATGTTCATTAAAGATATGGATCTATAGTTTTCTTTTTTGGTTCTCTCTTTACCTGACTTTGGTATTAGAGTGATGCTGACTTCATAGAAGGAATGTGGAAGTTCTCCTTCCATTTCTATCTTTTTGAATAAGTTAAGTAGTATTGGATATAGATTGTCATTAAATGTCTGATACAATTTTGTTTTAAACCATCTGATTCTGGGCTTTTTTAGTCAGGAGGTTTTGTATTACTGTTTCAATTTCTTTTTGTGTTATGGGTCTGTTTAAGATGTTAATCTCTTCTTTGTTTAGT
>NW_008353490.1:2237516-2238881 GCF_000622305.1 Nannospalax galili
TATGTTTGGTATCTTTCCGGTATCTATTGTGATGTTTCCCCTTTCATCTCTGAATTTGTTGATTTGGAGGTGCTCTTTCTATCTTTTGTTTAACTGGGCTAGCAGTCTGTCAATCTTGTTATGTCCATTTGATATATGGTATTGTTCAATTCAGATGTCTCTCTTTTAATTCTCTGCCCTGTTGACATATCTAATGGAGACAGCGGGGTATTGAAGTCTCCTACCATTAATGAGTTGGCATTAACCTGGGTCTTAAAGCCCTGTATTATTGTTTTTATGAAGTTGGGTGCACCAGAATTTGGTGACTATATGTTCATGGTTGTAATATCTTCTTGGTTTATTGTTCCTTTGATCAGAATGAAGTAGCTCTCTTTATCTCTTATTTGCTTTAGTTTGAAGTCCACTTTGCCAGATATTAAAATTGCATTGCCTGCTTTTTTCTTAGTGCCATTTGTTTGGTATATTTTTTTCCATCCTTTCACCTTAAGATAGTGCCTGTCCTTGAAAGTGAGATGAGTTTCTTGCAGACAACAAAAAGATGTGTTTTGTTTCTGAATCCATTCAACTAGTCTGTGTCTTTGGACTGTGGAGTTCAGTTCATTAATATTTAAATTTATTAATGAAAGATGTGTGTTGAATCCTGTCATTTTTATTTCTGTTTACATTCTTGGTATAGCTGTACTTTTCTTCAGTTATACCTTCATTGAATTTCTTTCCACAACCCCTTGAGTATAGTTATTCCTTTCCTCAACTCTTTGTATTGCTTACAGAACTCTCTGAAGGGCTGCTTTTGTGGGCATGAATTCCTTCAGCCTATTTATGCCATGGAAGATTTTTCTTTCCCCTTTGAGTATAATAGAAATTTTGGCTGGGTATAGTAATCTGAGTTGACATCTGTGGTCATTTAAAACTGGGAATAACTTGGTCCAGGCTCTTCTGGATTTCATAGTTTGCATTTAAAAGTCAGCTGTAGTCCTAATGGGTTTTACTTTATGTGTGACTCATTCCTTCTCTTTTGCAGCTTTCAGTATTGTCTCTTCGTTCTGTACGCTTAGTGTTTTTACTATGATGTGCTGTGGAGAGTTTCTTTTCTGGTGCTGTCTGTTTGGTGTTATATATGCTTCTTGTATTTGTATGGGCATGTCTTTCTTTAATTTTGGAAATTTTCTTCTATGATTCTGTTGAAGATCTGGTCCATGCCATTATCTTGGGATTCTTCTTCTTCCTGTATGCCTATGATTCGCAAGTTTGGTCTTTTTATGGTATCACTCAATTCCTGCATATTCCATTCTTGTGATTTCTTAAATTTTTCATAATCTTTGCTTGAGTGGTCTAGTTCATCCACTTTATCTTCCAGTCTTGATA
>NW_008353490.1:2239182-2255414 GCF_000622305.1 Nannospalax galili
CATGTTATTATTTTTTCTCTGTGATTTTGACATGTGAATTTCTTTTGTAGTTTCTGATTCTCGTGTGAGACTCAAGTCTTCAAGTTTAGGCCTGCTTTTTTTTTGTAAACTTTATGTGCCTTTGGGCTTTATTTTCTGGTTCTCTCTTTTGATTTTATATTGGAGTGGCCAGATTGCTTTTGTCTTCAGGAGTTCCCACAGAGGCCCAAGTCAGATGAGGATCAGATGCTCTCAAGCTTTCTCCTAAGACTTGATCCCTCCAGGAAAGATTTTGGCCTCAGGAATTTGGGGGTTCGACTGGCCTGGAAGCAGTGTCTATGAAAGATGCTGGTCTTGGGCAGCTGGTGGCTGTGACACTCAGAAATGCAAAGGGTGATGGGGGCAGGAAGACAACCCAAGGGCTCCTGGATACTGCAGGGAGGAACTGGGTTGGTCTGGCTGCAAAGGATCAGGAAGGGAAAGGGTCAGCCCCGGAGTCCAGGAAAGAGGTTGGCAGGTTGTGAAGCCCAGGTAATGAAGATTATATCTGGAATGCAGGAGATTCCTTAGGGCGACTTTTCGTGTTACCATGTCCTGTGATTAAGGTCAATGGGAAACTGCAACAACCCAATCCAGACAAGACAACAAATGGCCCAGACCCTTCAGGGATGAAAGTATGGGTCACTCCTCCAGGGAAAGAGCCAAGACCTGCAGAGGTGCTTTCTGATGGTAGAGGAAATATAAAATTGGTAGTAGAGGAAGATAGTTACAAATACCAACTTAGGCCACGTGACCAGTTGCAGAAACGTGGATTGTAATTGACATGAGTATTTTTGTCCTATTTGGTTCAGAGTAGGCTTGTACATGTATACACATATGTTAAGCGGATACCTCAGTTATTCTTTTTTGAATGTGTAATTGAGATGTGTTAAGTGATTAAGTGTTGTGAACCTATATGATTATATTGAGTTATGAGACACTAAAGGACTAAGCATTCCTTGAAGACCTTATCACCTACTCTAAGATATATAATGCATTGGTCATTGTATGATGGGATAGTTATATCATGTTAGGTGAAATTATGACCTCAACATTGTTTTCATTTGAAAATTAAGCATGACATAGAGATGCTACTGGGTGTCAAGTTGACAAGGGGTGGACTTGTGATATCTAATCCTGGGTGTCAACTTGACTGGATCTGGGATTAACTGAAATGAAAGAGATCTTCTTGATTGGTACATCTGAAGGTGGAAGACACACCCTAAATGTGGGTGTTACCTTCTGATGTTCTGATGGCTGCCCATATAAAAGGCCAAGGCAGAGGAGAACGCCAGGCTCTTGCTGCTTGCCTTCTCTTTCACTCATGAGTTTGTCTTGCTGCTGTTGACTGAAGACTAGCTGATCTTTTGGAATTTGTCAGACCTTCAGTGCCAGATTGGGACTACTGAGACATCCAGCTTTATGAACTGAGCAACTACAGATTCTCAGTCTCTCCAGTGTGGTGCAATCATTGTTGGACTACTCGGATTCTATCCTGTGAGCTAAGCTGATAAATCTCTATACACATATATTTATTCTACTGGTTCTGTTTCTTTGGAGAACCCTGACTAATACTTATGTTATAAGAAAGCAGGCTGAGACTGGGCCATGGGAGCAAGCCAGTAAGCAGCAGTAATCCATGACCTGTGCTCCAGCTCCTGCCTCCAAGTTACTGCCCTGAGTTCCTACCTTGGGCTATCTGATGAACTGTGACCTGGGAGATGTAAGCCTAATAAATTTTTTCCTCCCTAAGTTGCTGGTTGTCAGAACATTTTGTCATAGCAATGGAGAAACAAACTAAGACAGTTTATATATTCATATTTCTTTTATTTAACACATGTGTACATTGCATTTACACTGTTATTTTGTTTTTATTAATTTTTTTTTGGATACAGGATCTTATTATACAGCCAAAACTAATCCTAAACTCAGTTTCCATGTCTGAGCCTCTCAAGTGCTAGGATTATAGATGCATAGTATGACAAATGTTTTATGATATACACATATACATATACTTATATATTAAGAAACTAAAAGAAATATACATAATATATATGTGATACATGCACAGAGTCATTTTTAATTTATTTGAGTGTATGTTACTGAGAAGGAACCTAGGACCTTGTGTATGCTAGACAAATGCTCTACCACTGTCCCATAGCTTGGCCCCACCTATATATAATTTCTTCAGAGAAAGACAGGCACATTTTCAAAGATTTTGTATTTCCAAGATAGATTTTAAACTGAGTATCAATACTTCTGAAGTATTTTAATCATGAATTTTAATCATCAAGCCTAAACATACAAACACTATGAATAATTACACTCAACTTACTAAACGTAAATGAAGAACACTATTAATGGACCAGCTCTTTAAGAAAAACCAAGGCCTATTCTCAGCAACTGAAAATCAGTACAAAGAACAAACTGATCAGCGATAGTTCATAAGAATTTGGGGCAGGGGAGCTAGCAAAAAGAAGGAAGGTAGACAACACTACTTAAAATATGATAGACAGGAGACCATGTACAAAGACTGAGAAACTGGTGAAGTAATATTCACTCCTTTCAATGCAGAGGAAGAAACTATAAGAATAAAGAAAATAAGTTGAATTATTGAGATAGCTAGGTGACTAGCTGTGTATATTCTAAAACTGACACACCTGAGATTCTGATGAGGAAGAGATCACTAACTATTTCACCAGTTATATGGTGATGTAACAGGCGGGAAATTTAACCACAAACTCTGATACCTGAATTCACTTACAGCAGAATGTCAACCATGTGGAATCTTTTAACAAAATAC
Source organism: Nannospalax galili (assembly GCF_000622305.1). NCBI lineage: Eukaryota > Metazoa > Chordata > Mammalia > Rodentia > Spalacidae > Nannospalax > Nannospalax galili. The sequence continues at coordinate 2,242,004 of NW_008353490.1, forward strand.
AAGGGCAAAAACATAGGGGAAGTGATGTGTGACATAGCCACAGAATCAACTTCTTAATTTAATGGGCTGAAAATATTTTTAGTATCTTATTGATTGATTTAATATGAGTCAAATTATCACCGAATGTCAAAACCCCGGTTGCTGCCTTATTTATCATATTAAATTAATCTCTCATTTTTATTTAATTATACAAAAATAGTCTGACTTTCTGAAACATGAACTACTCATCTTAACACTAAATATTGCTCCCACCTCTTACCGGGGAGACTTTGGAATTGACTACTGTTGAACCAGCCATCTGTGCTATGTAGACTCAACAATTCAGTAGGCACTTCCTTTGTATTGGGTATTACATTCATCCTTTCAACCTAGACTAAGCTTTCCCACTGGTAAGACTCAAGAAATGTCTTCTGACAGGATCAGAGAGAGAAGGATTTTTAAAAGATTTATGCACGAACACAACTTAGCTTGGTATGCCAAGGTCATTGTGCAGCAATGAGGACTAAGGGCATCTTTTGAAGTGTAAGTGGAATTTTCAAATTTAAAAGTAAATCAGGATTGTTTTAGAAAAAGTCTCTCCAGTTATAACATGATGCTTGAAAAGTTTTCAAAAGACAACTAATCTTGCTTTTGGAGTGATTGTCACACTTGTCCATAATACTTTTTATGAATGGAGTGTAATATGCATTAGAACAGTTTTAGTAATAACCTCATTTTGAAATGTATGTTACCATTAGAATATCACTATTTCATTTCTGAGTTTAGCAAATGATGTATTTATATCTTAAAACAAACATGCAGTGCCATTTTTCATTATATATGGAAAAAATGAAATAAATTTTCTGAATTTAGGCATACCAAGAAATAAAGAACAGTGATTTTTTTAAATTAAAATTATATGACTTGCTGAATTAGGTAATACAAGTATTTTTAGCTTGCTTTTGTTGGTGTTCCACTCATAAGATTATGTGGAAAATGATCAAGTTTTATATAAGAACGTCTGTGGAATCCAGACTCAGTGTTCATTGCACAGAAGACACTGGCTCCATAGGAGAACAGTGCTCTAGCTGAGGCAATACTCATTTGTCTACCAAATTAATCAAAATCTCAACAATGTCTAATGGGCTTAGCATGAAAAAAAAATGTTTTTCTCATGTAAAATCTGAAACAGACTTCCAAGATCAATAGAGGCACTTACTTTTAAAAGTTAATTCATGCATGGTCCCAGATTCTTTCTATTGAAAGCCTGAACAAAGTTGCCATATCCTCAAAACTTTTGAGAAGCTGAAAGCAGGAAACAGGTATCCAGATCCGAAAACCAGGGCAGATGTGCATCCTTCCTGCTCAGATTCCACTGTGAAAAGATGCTTAACAGGACACACTTGGTGGCAAAAATACTTGGAAATTAATTCTGGTTTATCTGGTAAAAAAAAATGTGTATAATTGAAAAGAAACATTATGGGTAATAACATATCTATTGCAAATAAACAGTAAAAAATTGAATTTATACCTTATGACCAGGAAGGGGGGATAAGGAAAAGTTGAACACTGGTTGCTAATTTGCAGTGAAACATGATTAAGCTATGGTCACTATTGCCCAGTAGGGTGACTAGACACAGTAAAAGCACACAATAAATTTCAAAAAGCTAGACAAAATAGGCATGTGTTCTCTACAAACAAATAATGTTTGTGAAATATATATAGGTTATATTATATTTCCCATTCATATATATATATATATATATACATATACACACACACACACCTATACATTTCCCAAACATATATCTATATATGTGGCCACATTATGGGAAATTCATTGTGTGAAGTATCAGTAAAATGCAGAAAAAGATTAAGCAAAATATGAAGCAAAAGAGTATGTGTACCATGCCAAATGACTTCAATACTTTCTGCATTCTGCTCAATCATCCCTCCCTTTCCCAAACCCAGAAACCACGGATTGTTAGACTGTATCTGAGCTCTCCCCTTTCAGGGGTTTGAATGCCACAGTGGCTAGGCTTTTCAGATGGCTCCCTTTCATGTAGTACTCTGCATTTGTTTATTCTGTGTGTTTTCATGGTATTAAATATTTTAGCATTGAAAAATAATGTCATGTTATCTGGCTTATCCAAGTTTATTATTTATCGTTTCACCTACTGAAGGAGACCTTGTTTGTTTTCATGTTTGGCCACTATGGATAACACTGATATAAATATCTATGTGCGTTATTTTTATTCATTTAGGTCAAGACTAATACCATTTTGCTTCATCTTAGGGTAAGGGTATATTTCACTTTGCAGTACTCTTTAAAAATATTTTCAAATTGCTTATTCCATTTTATGTGCCCAACAGCAATGAATAGGAGTTCTACTAGCTCTGAACCCTTATGTATCGTTTGATATTATGATTGTTTAGGGGTTTGCCTATCCTAACAAGTATATAGTAGCATCTCCTTGTTATGTCAGTTTGCAATTCCTGAACGAAATGTGAGGTATCATACGCCCAGTGGAACTCTGCGTATCTTTGATGAAGTATCTGTTCAGGTCATGGGCTCCCTTTTCAATTAGCTGTTCAGTTTCAAGAGTTCTTTCTGAGTTGAGGGTAAGAGATTTTCTCAGATATGTCTCTTGAAAAGCAATGTCATCCAGTACAGGCTCATCATCACATGCTCTTGATGGTGCTGTCAGAAAACCCCAGGCTTTTGAATTTAATTAAGTTTCACAAACGACTAATTTGGCGCTGTATTTTGAAAATATCATATCTACTTCTAGGGTTAATTAGATTTTATCCCATGTAATCTTTTGGTGTTTTAAAATTTTAAACATCTGTTTTGGACATTCTTGCTGTCAAGGGAACAAAGAAATGGAGCAGTAGTTGGAAGGGAGAGGGTAAGAACTGTCATTGAAAAGGTCTTATCAAAGGCAGGGGCTTACTGAAGTAAATCCTGTGCTTGTGGGAGGTGGCAGAGTCTGTGCACAGATGGAGGGGATGGCCTTAGAAGGGATCACAGCTCATCGTGTGCTCATATGTGAGCAGCAGGAACACAAAGTATGTGGGTGCAGATGCTGGGAACTGAATGGATGTAACAGTGGGAGTCTGCAGAGTTCTATTCTGAAGACTGATTTTTCTCAGTGAATAAGAAACAGAGAACAAAAATGGGAAAGTGGTATTGGGAGTTTGGAGACCGAAGAACAGAAAATGGGGGAGTAAAAAATTCTAGGGAAATATGGCATAGTTGTCATGAATCACTCGGGGCCCATTTGAAGTTGCCAGTGATGAATTTAAAGGGTCGGTTCCATCCTCGTGGCCGAGTCTATTTTTTTTAGCTGTGTTCACTATAGAGATGTAAGCAATGAGGAGGCGGATGATCTCAGGTTGTGCTTTCTCAGATGGGTACTGTACAGCAAGAGAGAGCCAGAGCGTTGAGTGCGTGTAGGGAAATGATTTTATTGCTCAATATAATAAACAGTGCTCTAATGTCCTAATTTGCTTTCTGTTGCTGTGATAACAGCATGATCAAAAGCAACTTTGGGAGGAACGATTTTATTCCACCTTACACTTAACAAGTCCATCTGAGGGAAGTCAGGGCAGGAACTCAAGCAGGAAAAGAGGCAGGAACTATGGAGGAAAGTTGATCCCTAGCTCACTTCTTGACTCATGTTACCTCCTTATATAGCTCAGATCTACCTGCTTAAGGAAGGTACTGCCCCAGTGAACTCGGCCCTCTTACATCAGTTAGGAATCAAGATAATGGTCCACAGACATTCCCACAGGCCAATCTGATGGAAAGTGATTCTCCATTTGAGGTTATTTCCTCCCAAGTGTGTCAACCAAGTTTAGCCATCATATTTTATGCAGTGGTTTGGATAAAAATGTCCCCCGTAGCTCCAAGTATTTGGACATTTTGTCCCGAGGTGACCTCAATGTTTTGGAAGGTTTTAGGAGGTGTGGCCATGCTACAGAATTTGTATCACTGGGAGCCAGCTTTGAGACTTTTTAAACCTTGCCAGATTTCTCTGCTTCCTGTGCCTGCTTCAAGATGTGAGCGCTCCTCTTTCTGCTCCAGGCACCTATGCTTCCCTGCCGTGATGGACTCTGATTCCTCTGGAACTGTAAGCTCAAATAAACTCTTCCTTTTCGAAGTTCCCATGGTCACAGTGTTTTATCACAGCAACAGAACAGTAACTAACATACAGCAGCTGAGGAAAAGTTGTCATTGAGATTGAAGAACCTCAAAGTTGAAAGATGTTTGGAATTGGGATGCTTCAGGATTGAGCAGGAAGTACAGGATATGATCAGTCAGTTGGGAAATGTGAGCCAGGCATTAGTGATGGCAGAGTCAGGGAGAGGCCATGGAAGTGATCAATGGAGGATGAGTGTGCCTGTGGAGATCATGAGAGGAGTACATTTCCAAAAACTTGCCTACAGGGTGCTGGAAGGGTCATCTATACTAACAACCACCATTTACAAAAGTGAGATTATTTTGGACAAAATGGCAATGAGTCAGAAGCTAAAAGCAGCATAAAATGAGGACACTTACTAGATACTCTGTTTGTAACATCAGCAGTGAGGGACAGTGATTGATGATGACTTACTGACATAGGACTCAAAGATGTAGTTTTCCAGCCAGAAGAGAATGTGATCCCAAACCTATCACAAAAAGTAAATCTCTTGCAGAGGTCCAGTAGTAAAATGTGTGTGAATAACCCACACCACAGAGGACTGCAGAGCTCTTCAGAAGAGCAGGTGGTGGAGGCAACTGGAGAAGGGGCAGAAGGGCTGTGACTGGAGAGGCACAGGATGGGAGTGATTTTGTAGATGATGGACCAGATTTTCAGATTGTCAGAAGTAGGTTTGAGGTTTAGGAAGAGTAAGAGAAGGAAGGGAAAGGGATATGTGGTGTCCTAATGCCTAGTAATAATTTCTGGAAGGTTAATTTTATATGCTAACTGATGGAGTTGAAGCACTTGATTCTAAATCAGACCACTGGAATACAAACAAATGAGACAGTCTGAAAAAAAAGTCTTTCCCTAGATTCCGATGCCTGCTCAAAATTATTACCCTAAAGCTGAAATCTCTGTTTTCCTCTAAGCAGCTATTTATACTATTCATTCAACAATATTTCTCAAGAGCATAGTATAAGCCAGGCAGTGGACATGGGTAACATAATGAAGTAGAGGAAATTTCACACATTAAAACTAAAAGTCAATTTAAATTTAAACTAAAAGGAAGTAAAGGTTTTATGTTAACATGACACAGGCAGTATGTTTCATGTTCAGGTTGTCTTATTTTGAATTTGTGAGAATCAGAAATGTAATAGACCATGGAACAGATGCAGAGACAAAGGGATCATGTATGTTATATCTTAAATATTTCATGCAACTCTACACCAAGTTATCATGGAGACCATGACATTATGCCAAGCAGTGGTTACTGCTTTCTCCAGCATTTAAAGTATGCATTTCATGAAAATGGATGATTAACTCATTGGTTAGAGTGTGGTACTAATAAAATGTTCATGTCAACACGCCATAATGAATGCACAAGTCTATAAGGAACACACCAAAATGATCACTTTTAATCAAACATTATGCATGAGGTCCCAAAAACCTAGCTGACAAGCTATTAACAGCTGATGGATGCCAAAAGAGGGACTGTCATTTTTCTGGGAGAAGTTTCAGTGGAGAGTAGGTGTTGGATATCACAAAAAACATATACATATATTTAATTCTCAAAGAATAAATATATATTTAAAGTTATGTAAGACGAATTGATAAAATACAAGTTTTAAAATTTGGAAATGCTTTCAAGTGGCACCTCAATGTTTTTGTGACAGCACTCCCAAACACTATTAGACGGACTATAAATTGATTCCGTTTCCAATAACACTTCCAGTCAATTCAGCTTTAAAATTCTTTAAAAAAACAGTTGTTTGCCAAATTCTGTGTTGGGATCTAAGAAAGAGAGACAAATTCTGGGTGTTGATTTTTTTCCTACATAGTGTCCAATATTTTGGAGAATTACTCTAAAATATGTTTTAAGACTTTGAAAGAATACTATTTTGCTGACTCAGAATACTATACCTAGAAAACTGTCAGGGTGTTAATGTTAGAAAAGGAATGAACCAATTATGTATAGCTATTTTCATCTTAGAAATTATGTGCACATTTGAAATTTTGGAATAACAGAAATTGTTTCATAGTATTATGGTAAATACAAAAATGATCTATAACATACTTCTAAGGGTTGGGGATACAATTTACATCTTTATAATAAAATTGACTATGAAAAATATGTTTTCAGTATTATACAAGTCTGTAATGGATGACCATATTTGTAGAAGATGGAAGGCTAAAAATAAACTGATATATTAGCAATTATTCTTTTTGAGTCAATCTTCTAATACAACTTTTCTTTCAAAAAATTACTTTGGAGTTATTATAACTTAGCTGTATAATTGTGAAAAACCATGTATACAGCTGAGGATATAGTTCAATGCATAAAGTCCTTGGCATCTAAGTACAAAGACCTGAGTTTAGATGCTAGAACCCACTTAAAGTTGGACATATAACACACACGTGTCATAGTGATGTAAGAGACAGAGACAAGGGGATGCCCAGAAGTCCATGGGCTGGCTAGCCTGGCATATATCACAGTGAAAAAGAGATCCTATCTACAGGAAGGAGGAAGAGAAAGACTAATGCCTGGAACTTTCCTCTGAGTTCTACACTTGTGCCCTATAAAACATGACCACACATGTACATGAACATGTACACACGTGGAAATAATAAAAACATCACATGCAATTAAGTGTAGAAATGAGAAGTCATCTTCTCATTCTGTTCATTGCAGACTAACTTGGCCCACACGGTATTGTACAATGGCATCATTTTGCATGACTTAGGGGAAATAATTAAATCTGTGTCAAGTACCTTACCCTATGGAATGGCTCTCCATAAATGATAGCCACAATGCCCCAGGTGCCCTTTCGATTTGGTACATCTGGCTTTTGTTTCAATATACTTTGCCACAATGATTCAGATAGTTGCGTCTTGAATGATCTCATATCCATCTCATGACTAGCACATCTAAAGAATGTATAGACTTGTTTTGTTCCCTGAATATGATGGATACTTATGAAGTACTAATTTGTACAATGTTTAATGTCCCTTCAGTCAATATTGCAGCATCAGTAAATGAATAAAGCAAAATAAGAGCCTGTCAATTACAGTTCTGATCACCAATTAACAATGATGTGTTATACTTCAAAGATCAAAGTATGGCAACTTTAATAGTGCACTAGTGGGTTTCTCAATACTGTGACAAAACACCTGAGAAAATCAAATCAAACTAAGGTAAGAATGACTTACCTTGACTCACAGTTCCAGAGTTCTCAATGCATGGTCAGTTTGCTCCATGGCTGTGAGCCCATGGCGAAGCCAAATATCATCAGGCAGAGCATATGTGAAGTTTTCTTACATTATGCCATACAAAAAATTGAGAGGCAGGAAGGGGACAGGGATAAGATTCCTTCAAGGACCACCCCCACCCCAGTAACTCATTTCCTCCAACCTGACTTCAATTTTCCTTTTCAGCTTCCTGCCAGTAGTCTAAATTTTGAGTGCATCAAGATGCCAACTACTCTGGGAATGTAAATTCAGTTACTGGTAAAATGGGGATTTACTTTTCAGTACTATGATAAAGACAAGCATCTGATTTACTGAAGACTTCAGTAAGTGGCAAATATAATTTTAGAGATATTGAAATTTTTAATACTGTATCACCATGTGAAATATTCTTACGTCCCTTGAGCCAATGACACTGACTCTTTAAAAAGAGCTTCAAGGTAGCTACTACTGGTATATGCAGATACTCCATTTTCATTTAAGGCAGACATGGTACGTGTATACACAGTGCATTTTCATAACTATGTTGAATAAGTGGACATATCAGAAGTGAGGTAGTTGGCTTGAAACCATTCCATAAGCAAAGCATTGGGAGTAATGCAAACTATCCTCTAAGATCATCTTTCCTATTCATAGGGATACTTTGTGCCACGGGTCTTTAAGTATGAGTGCTTATAAAATGCCTGCCCTAATGTTTTGTGCTTAAATCACTTTGTTTTTTGATTGTGAAGATTTGTCAAGCTATTGGTGGTATGCTCTGTCTGGTAGTAAGAAAGATCTCATTTGTGGATTCCCCTCCATTTTTCCCTTGGATATTTTGTTGTTGTGGTGGTGGTTACTGTTGTTGAGACAGGTCTTAGTGTATATTCCAGACAGGTCTGTTACTCTAGGTGATCTTCCTTCAACCTGCTTGTATTTGTATTATATATGTGTGTGCCACTATGCCCAGCACTGGAATTATTCAATTGCCTATCTGCTTGTAAAACACAGTACTGATGGAGACTTAAGGAAAATCTGTTCATTTTTTTTCTAGTGTTCTGTTGTTCTGTCCAGCTATACTATGTGAGGTAAGCAAGCAATTTTTTTTCTTTCTGAAAACACCCTTCATCTTTTATCTTTTCAAAACAGTATAGAAGTTAAGTTCAACTTAGCCATGAAACTGTCTCTCTGACATGCAGCTGTCCTCCTGTCACAAGCTGTGCTTGTAGCTAATCTTTCCAAGGAGGCAGTTCCCCAGTCCCCATTTTTGCATCCAGTAGCTAGCACAATCCTTGTACCTGATAAGTACCTGCTTATTGTTTCTAAGAATGAGAACACATGTGATTGTTCAGTAAGTGCAGTTGTCTGTTATAATAAGTTCAAAAACCCAAATTAAAAAAAAAAACAGAATGAGAACATTTGTCATAACAGTTACTGAACCCTCTCTCTGTCCTTTTATGGAATATTCCTAAAGATGATGAGAAAATCTGCCTTAGACTTTGACCTATAAGTCATTCTAATATGGGCATGGAGTATCCAGGATGGCAACCCAAAACCTGAGGTGCCATCTATGAAAATTTATATATATAAATGTGTGTGTGTGTGTGTTGCAATATTGCAAAATTTTTAATGTAAGTCATTTTTTAATTCATATAATTATTTCAGACAAATTTTAATGTCACTAAATTGAAGTAGGAAATGGAACAGCTTCCAACTTCAAAAATATAAGGTGTCAAATCTGGGAGAATTCAGGCATCTACTAGAAACAAGTAATAAGGGAAGATGCCATTTAATATTTTTTCAAGGCCTATCCATAATCACTGAATTGAATGACAGGAGGGTTTCTGGGCATATTATGTTTGCCTCAGGATTTAGCAATGAGTATTGCAGTAATAAAATAGAGAATTTGAGGAAATAATAAAAAGTAGTTTTGAATGTGAAGAGATCAATAATTAATACATCTGAAAATAAATATGAAAATGTACTTCATCTTTTCTAAAGAGAGCATACAGTTAGCATTACACAACACCAGGCATGGTGATACATGCAGAAAGACAACTTGAACTCATCTCAAAAATAAAACACCAATCATGGGACTGGAGAGATGGCTCAATAGTAAAAAGCACCATCTGCTTTTGCAGAGGACCCTTGTTCAATTCCCAGCACCTGAATGATGGGTAACAACCATCCTTAAATCCAGTTCCAGGGCAGCCAATGCCCTCTTCTGACCTCCACAGACATTGCACCACATGGGTGCAGTTACGTACATGCAGGCAATATACTCATACACATAAAAAAATAAATAAATAAAACAATTTAAAATAAACAATCACAGTATAATATATGCACATAGAAGTAATTGAGACAATGGTGACCTGAAGTACCATCTACTTAGGAAACTGATGGAAGATAGCAAGTTCAAGCCTAGTCTGGCCAACTTAGTGAGATCCTGTCTCAAAACATAGTATAAAACGTTCTGCACTCAGCCAGCAGTTAAGCTCTTAGTTAGCATGTAGGAGGCCCTGAGTTAAATCCCAGAATAACAACAAAAGAGAGACAGAAAGAAAGTGAATGAGAAAACAAGCAAGAAAGCTAAAATGAACAAAAAAAGTACATACACTTGACCGTAGTTGATGAGATCTCTAATTTGCTTATGAAAACTGGTTAGCAAAACCAGTTAAAGGCTATCAGAAAATTTAGTTATCACACTTGAAATATTTAAAATATATTGGAACAGACTATTCGACACTTTATTATGTAACATGAACTCATAGAGAAAATACATTAAAATATCCACCTACTGAGTTACTACATATAATCAATATCAAGGCACCATCTAAACAAGAACTAGAATGCTGCTATCAGTTTGCCCTGCACATTTTTTCCCATCACAGCTGTTTTACCTCTGAAAATTAACTGTTGGTGCTTACCTAGTGTATCATTAATCCATTGTTTTGTTCTTTACTAAGTATATATCTCTAAATAATAAGCAGCCTTGATTACCTTTTAATTTTATATAAATAATATAATATTTATTACAATTTTAGCCTCTATACTGACCTTTAAATCATTTGACTACCCCCCTTTATGTATGCACATATTTGTTTATAAATGTCTATGATTTGAACACGTTTTCTCATGAATTTTATGCCTGGGGGATAGAGAGCAGGCTCTGCTGTTAAGAGGACTTGTAGCTATAGCAGAGGTCCCAGTTCAGTTCCCAGCATCATATGGCAATTCAGGAAGATATTTACAGCTCCAGGGGATCAACTTTTTCTTTCTGACTTCTGCAGGCACCCACAAACACATGCACATATACAAACACATCACAGAGACACACATGCAAATAAATAAAAATAAAATAAATCTTTTAAATCTTTTGTTTTTTTCCTTATGGAAATGTTTACTGAATATCCCTGGAAATAGGTCTTTTGCCTGCATTTACTGCATATAATCTCCTTTTCATACCTCTTTCTTAATGCTGAAATTTAGAGGACAAAGATTTAATGCTATTCTCTTAAACTATTGCACTTAAATTCTTTTTAAAATGTTTTATTTTATTTTTTTATGTGTATGAGTGTATTGCCTGCACGTATGTAAGTGCACCTGTGCCATGCAGTATCCACAGAAGTCAGAAGAAATGGAGTTACAGACCGTTGTTAGCTGCCATGTGGGTTCTGCGAACTGAACTCGGGTCGTCTGTAAGAGGAGCCAATGCTCTCAACCTCTGCGCCACCTCTCTAGCCCTTGTGTTTATATTCTTAAGCATTTTTCTACCTTTATTGTCATAGATGTTCTATGAACTTTTTTGCTATTATGATTGGCGTGTGTACATGTGATTTGGATCTAGATAGCCAATCACAGAAAAACTTTTTTTTTTTTTTTTTTTTTTCCTGAATGATCTACGTAGCAAGACATTCCGGCCTCGTTTGTGAGGTTTTCTTGCCTCCGCCCCATATTTGAAATGCCTTTCCTCCACCACTCTGACAAGCCACTTATCTCCTAAATCAGGTGTCCATATTTAGATGAGGCTATTTGTAGATTCTCTATTTTTCCCTGTTCTCTCACCTACCCTTGCATCTGGACCATATGCTTTGGAATTAGGCTTTTATATGGCAGTGAAAGTACTCCCACATCTTTCTTCATGGGCGTTTGGTCTATTTTTACTTTTTACATTTCTATATAAATTTTCTAAATATCTTGCCAAGTTCCATATAAAACATTGTCACCCTTATTGGCATTTTATTAAATAATTAAATGAATTTGGACACTATGATATTTATACAGTGTTGAATCACACAATATATAGTATATGACAAATGATTAAACCTTTTTAAATTTTTGGTATTATTTTAAACTGTTCTATGAAATTTTCAGTGGGCATATTTGAAATCACACTAAATTTCATTATATCTAGTAATTGCTAGTAGTTATATACTATGTATTTACCACAAACACAGAATTAGTTTAAGAAAGTAAAGGGTGAGGAGCCTGTGAATGTCTAAACATTTGTCAACTGATCAGGATAAAATCTCGTTTAATGACACCTAATTTAATACATCATTGATATTCATGGCTAGCATTACCGTCACTTTCAGGAAAATAAAATAATGTTCTACTTTACAAAGAATAGCATAGCCTTCTTGTGTTTATTTAAAAAAAAATAACTTATTTATTAATATTTAATTATTAATTAATACAGATATTAATCTCTACCCTTAGGGCAATATTAAACCATGAAATTTCCAAAAAGCAGCACCAATAATTAAGAAGAAAAGATGACGCTAAACAAAATGCAAATGGACATGAAATACAGCATGGAAATCAGACAAGGAGATTTCTGTTCATCGTGGGAGAATTTTCATGAGTCACAAAAATCCTCCAGTCTGCACACACCCACAAATGACCAAAAACATGACCATACATATCAGTTTTGTAGTTGCAAATAAATTGACAGGGAATCTGCGAATGATGAAAAAAAACTGTATTTGCTCTTTCAGATCATTTTGCATTATTTATGCCTAGATACATGGAAAGAACAAAGTGAAAAACACAAAACAAGAGGCAATAGAAACAGCAAGAAAAACAGGTAATAGAAATAGACCAACTGGCCAGGTGTGGTGGCGCATGCCTTTAATCCCAGCACTTGGGAGGCAGAGGCAGGTGGATCTTTGTGATTTCAAGGCCAGCCTGGTCTGCATAGTGAGTTCCAGGACAGCTGGGGCTACAGGGAGACCCTGTATCAAAAAGACAAACAGCTGTATCAAAAAAAAAAAGAGAAATAAACCAACTGATGTTGAAGTGATTAACGAATGATTTAAAATCATTGTCATGTTCAGTGAAGTAAAACAAATGGAAACACTTGACAGAAACAAATCCTAAAAATAGTACATACATGATATTTTAAGTCAAATAAAGAAAAAAAAGTTTGGATATGAATAATACAGGGATCTGAAAATTAAAACTCATTGAAATGGCGAAACATTTCAAAGAACATTCATAGAATGAGCCATGAAAAATTTAAAAAAAGACAATGAAGAAAACAGATATTATGTGTGTGTGTGTGTGTGTGTGTGTGTGTGTGTCACATTCTGTGAATCAAACCATCTTATTCAACTATACACCCACTTCCTAGATGGCAACCTCTCATAGTCTCCCCACCCCCACTAGAGCCCTTATGCTCTATCATCCCTGCTACTGTCCACTGTGCTGTCGGCACCCCAACTTTTCCCCAGTACTTGCCCTTCTGATGAATCTAGTCAGCCTATCTAGAGGTCTTTGTTTTAGGAAGGTCAGCTGTTCCCAGTTGTCCATATTCCCTTGGATAAGATTGGGGTCTGCTGTTCGTTTTCCCAGTTCTGTGCTGGCTTACTATCTGGGAATCCCTTTGGCCACCATGGCCAACAACTCAAAAGAAGGTATTGCTTGTCTGGCATTGTTGCTTATTGTGTAGCCTTTAGCTATACATATGGACTCTTATGAAGTTATGTTGGCCCATTTAATCTTTGGTTATACTTTCCTTTTGG
>NW_008353490.1:2255568-2306038 GCF_000622305.1 Nannospalax galili
AAATATTTACATATATTTTACTGGATCATAGATAAAGAAGAAAAATAACAAATGTGTTATTTGAATAAACAGCAGCCGAGAATTTTCTAAATGGTATCCATTTATACATTGAAAACCCCATTTCATAAAAATAATAAGAATTAAAAAAAAGGAACAAATTTCCATTTCAAATGAAGTAAAGCAAGACAGCCCATGCCTGGAACCCCGAAACATATTACATTCATATGCAAATACATAAAGGTAGTGATAGATACTTCTAGGTGTTTGTCTTAATTTCAGTTCTTACTGATATGAAATAAACACCCTGACAAAATCAAATTAGGGGAGAAAATGTTTATGTCACTCATTCAGTTCCTGATTTTGAGGAAGTCAAGGCAGAAATTTGAAGCAGCTAATCACATTACCTCCACAGCAATGATCGGAGAGCAGTGAATTGGTGTATGCAGTGTTCAGTTTGCTTTCTCTCTTCATTCACAATACAATCTGTGACAAAGAATTCCTTGCTAAGGGGATGTGGCTAACCCACAATGTGTGGGACTTTCCACTAATCAAGATAATCCCTCAAAGACTTGCTCACAGGTCAACCTAATGTAGAGAATTACCTTCCCCAATGACTCTAGATTGTGTCAAGCTGACAATTATCACTATCACAATGTTACTTACCAGATAAGGGAAATTTAATTGTGGCTGAATCTCACATGAAGCTTGATGAGTATCAAGTAAGTAACTATCAGTATGCCTGAGTTTTTCTGTGCAAAAGACTGAAGATGATTAATATTGTTACAATTCATATAATATGATTAAAAATATTCATTATTCATTATTTAGTTTAGGATACATAGTTCTTTCAACACTTAAAATTTATGCATGAAACATTTTTAAGATATGAATTCATGTATTTCTTAGTCATTTTAGCTTTCCATAATTCTGTTTATTTCTTTGTCCCAATTTTTAATTTTTATTTAATATTTGTGAACTTCATACAATATATTTTGATCATACTTATATCCTGTCCCATACCTGCAGCAGCCTACTAGCCCACCAAATTTCTTATTTCCTTCCCACTTCCCCATATCTATGCTGAGATTTTGTCTGATGTGAGCTTAAAAAGCACCTGTGCATGACTGTTGCTGTGAGTCCATTTGAGTAACTGATCAGCTGCCTGGAAACTGTTTCCTTGTGGTCATCCACCTGCTCTGGCTCTTGCAATCTTTCTGCTTCCTCTTCTGCCGTGATCCCTGAGCCTTGGCAGGCAGAAATATAATATTGATGTCCTATTCAAGGATAAGCAATCTGCACTCTTATTCTCTACAAGTTGGCTAGATATGTTTTGTATGTTAATCACCATTTTTGCATAAGGCGGCTTCTCTAATGAAAGTTGAATGATGCATTAATCTATAACAGTAAGTCATTTGAAATCATTTTAGTACTGTATCTATTTAGCAGAATAATTGTGTTAGGCTTTCTCACATGGCCCTTTGGCTGTCTAGCTACAGGTTCTTAGGCCTGCTGTCAGTGTCAGGTATGGGATCCATCGTATGAAGTAGACCTTAAATCCAATTAGAAAGTAATTGGTTACTCCTATAATAATTATGCCACTATTGCACTGGTGGGCATATCTTGCCAGGCCAGTTTCACAGCTGGGCAAGGTTCATGACAGATTTTCACTTCAGGTAGCTTTATAGGTAGCACAATGAAAGTTAGACAGTGTAATGAGGCTTTAAGTAAGAACCACCTTGATTTCCGGTTTGTTCTACAACTCATGACTGTAGTTTCTTCAGCAATATGTTCTTACTATGAAGTTCTAGTGGGTAACTGAGATCAGGGACAATGACCAGTATTGTATGAGGGTCTTTGGGACCCCTAGTCAACAGCTTCATAATAGAGGTAGGTTTCCATATGGCTTTTTTCTAAAGGCCTTTAGAGTTAGTTATCACCTTGCCAAACTATTATTCCCTTTTCCCTGTAATATCACTGGATTCTACTTCCCCTCCCAGGAAGTTCCCCTACCTACCCATCCCATCCATGGCTGTTCTTTTAGTTTCTTAAACTCTCTGGATTTCCAAATTTAAATATGCATCCAGTTATGAGAGAGAACATGTAACATTTATCTTTCTGGGTCTGGTTATCTTATTCAGAATGAGTCTTTCCAATTTCATCCATTTATTTGCAGATTTTTAATACTTTTCTATTGATTCTTTTTGAAATTTTCACATATTATATTTTAATGTTATTTAGATCATCTCCATTACGTATAATCTCCTTTATTGCCTCCCACCCAGTTTAGTGTAATATATATGTACATATATATATATATGTATGTGTGTGTACATATGTGTGTATATGTATGTATATATGTGTGTGCATATATATGTATTTATATACAATATATATGGTCTATAAGAAATTTTTAATTTTGTTTGTGTTATATATTCTACATACTAACCCTCAGTCAGACATATATCTGGTAAATACTTTTCCTATTCTGTAAGATGTTTTGCCACTCTAAATGATGAGGTCCTTTGTTATACAAAAGCTCTTTAGTTTCATGAAGTCACATTAGTAATTGTTGGTCTTAATGTATGCACTATTGTGATTTATTTTAGTTTGCTTTAAATTGCTGTGACAAAACACTCTGATCAATACCAACTTGGTGAGGAATGGGTTTATTTGGCTTGCATCTCTCCAGTTACAGTTCATCAGGGAGCCCAAGGTAGGAACTCAGGGCAGGAACCTGGAAGTAGGAGCTGAAACATAGGCCACTGAGGAACGCTTCTTACTGGCTTGCTGCCCTGGTCTGTGCTCTACCTGCTTTCTTATATAATACAGGACCACTTGCCCAGAAATGGCACCACCCACAGTAGGCTGGGTCCTCTCATTTCATTCAACAATCAAAAAAAAATATCCCACAGACATGGCCACAAGCCAGTCCAATGGAAGAAATTCCCCAATTGAGCTCCCTCAACCCAGGAATGTCAAGTTGAAAACTAAAGCTATCCATCATAGGATTCTATTTTGGATATCCATTCCCATGCCTATAAGTTTTAATGTATTCCCTATTTTCTCGTCTATTAGATTCATGGTATTAGGTCTTATATTGAGGTCATTGGTCGATTTGAAGTTGGTTGAATTTTGTTTATGGTGAGAGGTAAGGATCTAGTATCATTCTTCTACAGGTAGCTATCCAATTAAACAACATTATTTGTTGTAGATGCTGTCTTTTCTCCAATGTATATTTTTGGCCCATTCATCAAAAATTAAGTCACTGTAAGGGGGTGGACTTAAATCTGTAACCTTAATTTCGTACCAATGATCAGTGTGTCTGTTTTTATGCCAGTATCAGGTTGTGTTAAGATTATAGACCTGTAGTATAATTTGAAGTCAGGGATGGTGATGCTTCCAGTAGTTCTTTTATTGTTCAGGATTATTCTGACTCTCTTGGAGTGAATGTGAGATATTTTTCAATTTATGTGAAGAATTGCGTTAGAATTTTAACGGGAATTTTCAAATCTAAGATTGGTTTGAATCTACGATTGACTGGTTTTCATAGTTTCATCCTAACAATCAATGAGCATGGGAAGTCTTTCATCTTTTTAAAAATTTGTTTATTATTTTCATTTTATGTGTATAAGTGTATTATCCTCACGTGTGTAGCTGCAGCCATGTTCTGCAACGCCTATGGAGGTCAGAAGAAGGTGTTGGATTCTCCTGGAACTGGAGTTTATGGACAGTTGTTAGCTGCCCTGTGAGTGCTGGGATCTGAACTCAGGTCCTCTGCAAGAGCAGCCAGTGCTCTTAACCACTGAACCATCTTTCCATGCCTCATCTTAAGCCACTAGGGAAATGAAAATTAAAACTACTTTGAGATTTTACCTTACCACAGTCAGGATACCTAATATTCAAAAGCAAATGAGGACAAATGCCAGTGAGAATGTGAAGAACACTTATTCCTTACAGGTGGGAGTGGAAACTGATGGATGCACTATGAAAATCAGTGTGGACTTTTCTCAAAACGCTATAATTATGTCTACCATATGGTCCATTTATACTGGTTTTCATATACCCAAGAGATTCTGTATCATACTACAGAGATACTGCTCATCACCTTCAAAGCTGCTTTATTCACAATAGCCAGGAAATGGAAACAACCTAGGCATGCAACAAATGATGAATGAATAATGAAAACATGGAATATTTATACAATGGAGTATTAATTAGCTGTTAAGAGAAATGATGGAATTTGCAGGTAAATCGATGGAACTGGAAACAGTTATCCAGAGTCAGGTAACCCAACCCCAGAAAGACAAATATCACATGTTCTCTCATAAGTGGATGATAGCTTTGAGTATTTAAGTAACTGTGATTGAGTTGGAAAATCCATACATGTTAAGATATTAGTTATGGGTCATATGGGGGCTATCCAGAGAGGGAAGACAGAATGCAATGGTGTTACACAGAACTGTTCTCTAACTGGCAAACTAGACCAGCAAACTAGATATGCCTCCTTCCCAAGCTTGGTTGCACCTCCTTGCCTAGGATTATAAACTTGACTGTTGATCTTCTGCAAGAAAAGGAGGGGCAGAGGAGAGTCAGTCACCCCTCCCACCCAGTAAGTCCATCTTAGCTACCTGAGCAGGAGAGACTAAAGACATATAATTGAAAAATGCCATGAGGTATATGGTACCCTTGCTATTTTGGACAGCTGCTGGAAAGTCAATCCAAGTTGGGATAGGGGGCACCCACACTCTTGTAACCCCTCACCCATTGATCTGTGTGGAAGCCCAATAAACTCTTTAGTTCCCCAAACTGGAGTTGGAGAAATGATACCTCATTTTGTCATAAGGGCTGTTGGAGAAGGGGTCCAGGAGGAATTTTAGCAACAAGTGACTTTATAAAGGGCAAGAAGGGAATATAGGAAGGTTTAAATAGGCAGAGAGTGGGAGGGAAAGGTAGAGCATGGAGTACGAGGAAGTATATCTAATAATTAAGGCCTTTTGAAAAAATCAGGTGGGGGGGGCTGGAGAGATGACTCAGCGGTTAAGAACACTGGTTGTCCCTGCAGAAGACCCGGGTTCTAATCCCAGCACCCACATGGCAGCTAACAACTGTCCATGACTCCAGTCCCAGGGGATCCAATAGCCTCTTCTGACCTCCATGGGCATTGCATGACACGGGTACACTTACCTACATGCAGGCAATACATGCATACACATAAAATAAAAATTTTTAAAAAAAGAAAATTTTTAAAAAAAGAAAAAAGGCTGAGCGTGGTGGTGCACACCTTTAATCCCAGCACTCAGGAGGCAGAGGGAGGCTGATCTCTGCAAGTTCCAGACCAGTCTGGTCTACATAGTGAGTTCCAGGACAGCTGGGGCTACAGGGAGACCCTGTCACAAAAAAAAAAAGAAAGAAAAAAAATCAGATGGAATCCTTCTATTATATAAGCTTCCCATAATATAGACATATACATATATAAAAAGAGTTTAAATAGAGTTTCCTTGTAAAGAGTCACCAATGCCAGACACCGTAGACTAGTAAATAAAAAACCCAATGCCAAAAATGGACACCTTCTTTTGGAGTTGTTGACCAGGGATGTCCCATAGACCTTCAAAAATTACTGGTTCTTGCTACTGTTGTAGGTTGCCCTCCAGAATTTGATACTACATAGACTAAACATGAAGAAAACCAACATGAAGAATTCAAGCTGGTGCTGATCTCAAAGCATCATCTCTACTGGCTAGGTTTTATATTGAAAATTCTATGCATGTGACTGGAAGAATAAAGTAATCATCAGTCTTACCTAGCTATGAATGCTCTGATCTACAGACTGGTCTGGGAATAGAAGCCAACAGTACAATAGTTGCACCAATGCTGTGGGATTAACAAACCACTTTCTGATTTGATTCAAGACCTGCTTCAAAGAAGGAGTCCATACCTGACACTGTTATCTGGACCAAGAATCTGTGGTTAGGCCACAGGCAGAAAGGGAGATCTTACTACTATTATACATATAAATAGGTAAAATATTAAACTGATTTCTAATGACTTATGTTATATACATAGATCAACACAGCTCTCAACAGTTACCAGAGAAGCTTCGTTTTACTGCAAATTGTGATCAACACAGAAGCATACAACTACTCAATGTGCAGAGAATAAAAACCTGGAGTTCTCAGACATACATCATACCCTCTCCTCCCATGTCTCAGAGACCTTTGTAGAAGAGGAGTTAGAAAAATTGCAAGAGCCAGAAGTGGTGGGTGAATGCAAGGAAACTGTTTTCTAGACACAACAGGCCAATTATACATAGGACGCTACAGTGTTTATGAAAGCGTGCGCAAGATCTACACAAGCACAAGCCACACAGATCTTAGCATGGAGGCATGAGGTGCACAAGAAACCCCAGTCCCATCTGAAGACCATTGGAAATTGATGAGAGTCTAAGTTTTCTTTAAGGGTGTGATGCCAGGAAGGTTGATAAGGCTCCAGGGAATGGACCCACACCCAAGAGCTTTTGAGGAACACAATTAGACCTCATAGGCCTTTGAAAAATTAATAGAGGGAATGAGAGGTGTAGGGAGGTGGGGATAATTCTGATAGGAGATTGGGGAGGAGTTCAGAATATGATCAAAGAACAGTGTATGGAATTCTCAAAGAATTAATTAAAATAGTATTCAAAAGGAGATATGAATTCATACATACAGCAAAATAAGCAATAATTTTCAAGCATTGAATATGTGTCTTTAATAGAGTTCACCAACTTAATAAAGGCTTTAGACAGATATAGTGTCATAAAATATTCTTGAATTCCTAGTAATATTTTAAAGTATGAAAATGCATGCTTCAAAATAAGGTGTAAATTATACATCATAGGGATAAATTTAGAACCTAGGAGAAAGAGGCATGAGTGACCAATTTTATTTCCAGGCTGAATATATTTAGTACCTGCTAGTTGGCATTATCTGAAGCAATAGCAAATCCAGTAATAGCACAAATTTGGGGGAAGTTGGAATTACTCCAGGTAAGTTGCATGGACCACTGAAAGTTTCTCACACTGGAAGACTTCTTTGTTCAGACATCAGCAGGTGGGCACAGTACCCACAAGACTTCAAAGCACTGGAAATCAGAACCCTTTCAATTCTGACATGAGGCAAGAGCTGTGAAGAAAGAAACTTTTTCCTGGAGCCTAAGGGCAAGTTTATAGGAGAATCATGAGTTTAATATTTGCCTCTTGTTCTTTAATAAATGCATGAGATATATACCTGTGGCATACAGAATCCTAAAGATCAGGGGCTGCATAGACCCAGCCTGTAGCTGGTGTACTTGAATAGGCTGGAAAAAGAGCATCACAGGAAAATAAACTTCATCCTTCACCTAAACACCACCCAGATTGAAGTAACAATTCCACCCTAGAATGAATATTCCTTAAACTTATTTGGAATTTGAGTTTCCAAAATAAGCATGCTCTGCCTAAATAGTTGAGATTTTTCAGTCAAGTCACACACATAGCTTAATTTACATCTCCAGAGAGGGTCTTCCACACTCTGCTAACTTATTTTGTGAATTGAACCACCCTTCTTTCCACTACCTGTGTAGAGCCAGGGAGCTGCAGAGCCACAGGCCATGGTGGAACCTAGGGCCATGCCCAGCCTAAGGGCATGGACTGGACCAGCCAGAGCAGAGCATGGGGTTGTCTCATCAGACCAAGAACCCAGAGAACTCACTTGGCAGTCAGCTTCCTCTGTGTATTACCCAAGATCAACTCAAAATTCCCCTGCTTGCTTCTGAAAACTGGACAGAGCTATCATCCAGAAAGAGGTAAGGAAGACATACAGTTTTCTGGTATTTATTATGCTGTACATGCCCCATAAGGGGTCAGAACAGATTGTATTTGAAAGACACTGGTTTCCCCATAGTACAGGTGGCTTCTCCAAACACTGCCATGCAGTCTTGATTTGTTCTGGTCTACTTTGAGAGGCACAGTTCTGCTCCCAGGGAAACTGAAACTGAATCTTTGTCACACCAGATATAGATCTATTCCATTTTTTCCTAGGCATAGTAGAGATCTTTGAATTTTAGCCTGACTTATTTTAGTCAACTTAAGGTCATTAATTTCATAGAGGACCTTTCTTAACGTTTATCAATGTATTCTATTTATCTCTATGTATTTCATCTTTCCAAATAAACAGCTTCAAAAGATCGAAGTAGTCCCAGAATTCCAATAATCTTTCAGAAAGGCTGGATAAGAAATAGCCAAGTGAAAGTTCTTAACCACAGATTATTATAATAAAATGTACAACAGTACCTGGCAGAACAATTTTCTGCATGAGCCTTAGATGTATCCTAGAAACATCGACTGGACAGACTCATTTCTGTCAATCTTGTTTTGTTTTGTTTGGCTTTGTTTATTTGCTCTTGTTTCTTGAGACAAGGTCTCTCTGTAGCCACAGCTGGCCTGGAACTCACTATATAGATCAGATTGACCTCAATCTCACAGAGATCTACATGCCTCTACTTCCCAAGTGCTGCTGTTAAAGGAGTGTGTCACCACGCCTGACTATTCCTGTTAGTTTTTATCTTTGAGACCAAGGTACCTTACAAAGATTCCCTGACCACATCACTTAACAACTGTTAGCTGCTAATCAAGGCAGGTACCTTTAAGGGAAATCTTAGATTATGATAATTTAAAGTATCCATTTATCTTCTTCAGCTAAATTGCATGATGAAAGCTTAGTGTACTCTCAAGTGCTCCAGTCTATCACTTTAGTTTTTCTTCTCTGGACTCCATGATCTTAAACTAAACATGACCCAAAATATATGCTATGTATTTTCTTCTTGAACTATAAGCTGTGCATTCCAGACATATAGTACTTAACTGAACATGGTCAGGAACGTGAACCCTCCCAAACTAATTTTTTATATGTAGGTATACTTTCCACAAATAAGATTCCCATACTTCTGTTGTTCAAGGAAGACATTACTTAGAGATGCTTTGGACGTAAATAATTTTCCTCTCTTTTATTTCTTAGCTGTGCTTATTTTGGCTTTATACCAACCAAGATATGCAACCTTGGCATCCACTTATATAATTGGAGTTGAAAACCTCTGATTTCATGTTTAAAATTTTATTCAGGGCTAGAGAGATGGTTCAGCAGTTAAGAGCACTGCTACTGACTGCTCTTCCAGACCACTCAAGTTTGCTTCCCAGAAACTATATGCTAGATAAAAATGATCCCCAACTCCAATTCCCTAGGATTCAATGCCCTTTTTTGGCCTCAGTGGGCATTGCAGGACACAATGCACTTACATACATGCAGGCAAACTCATACATTAGAAAGTAAAAATAAATGAACAAATTAAAATTTTAAGGTCTTGTTCAGTGAAGGACAATGCTAAGAACTTTGAACACGCTTTCTCAGGTATTTAATGAAACCATGCCCTCACATTTTAATGTTGGACAAGAGGTATATATGGCTCTCCCCTTTCCCCCAATACTTCCTACCATGCTTTTCCTCAGACACTCTCACTTTATGTTTGGTCCTACTCAGCACCCTTACTGATGTAATATACATATAGCCTGTGCCTAGAAATCTTGACTTCCACAAATTCATATGGTTTTAGAGATTCTGTTCCTTTTCTCTCAGCTCTCATGTCAAATACCTCCTCTTCTGGTAGTCTGGTAGACCCTGTCACCTCCTAACCAAGCCCCTCCTTCCCACCCACCATTCTTTTTTTCTTTTTTTTTGTTTTTTATAATACTGCCTTGAGTCTCCTTAAAAGAATTACCACTTTTGAAAAGATGCCTTGATTATTTGTATGTGATTAGTTTTTGTGCATTCTAAAGGGACAAACACTATGCATCTTACTTGCTGCTAAATTCCCAGTAGAAAATGGCCATAGTCACAGCTGCTATTGTGGTTTGAATGTGAAAGGTCTCTTGGTCCCATGGGATCCTGTGTTTGAACACTTCTTGCTTAGCTGAAGGCACTGTTTGGGAAAGTTGCAAAACTCTGGGGAGGTGGAGTCACTTGAAGAAGTGGGTCACTGGGTCAGGCCTGGAGGTTTTCAAGCCTTGTGCCACTTCCTTTTGGTTCTGGAGATGCAATGCGACCTGCTACTACAGGCTCCTTTGACCGTGCCTGTCTTTCACCTACAAACTTCTTTTAGTATCTCCTGTTCAGGTATTGGATAAATGAGAAAAGTAGCAAATCCAGAAGTATTCATAAATATTCATAGCACAAGTTTAGTACACTGTGAAAAAAAGTTCCAAGAAAAACCTGCATCTTTGACTGAATTTCCTGCCAGGCTGCCTAACTGATTAGCATTTCAATGATTGTAGTAAATTGGGAAAGTTGAAGGTCCAGAGCTTAATTATAATTTATCTAGAGATATCTTT
The DNA here is from genome assembly GCF_000622305.1 of Nannospalax galili. Classification (NCBI taxonomy): domain Eukaryota; kingdom Metazoa; phylum Chordata; class Mammalia; order Rodentia; family Spalacidae; genus Nannospalax; species Nannospalax galili. The sequence continues at coordinate 2,265,965 of NW_008353490.1, forward strand.
AATCCTCTTTTTAGTCATTCCTTGCCCAACTTTGTGTCAGACCTAACATCCTGTGACTAGCAGATTAAAAATCTTTTGGAATTATTAATTTACCCAAACACCAGCTCCCACCAATCACAATGCTAAATTATATCAGCTAGCATCTGAGGCCAATAGCTGAGATTTCTCTTTTGATATAACAACCTACTTAAGGCTTCTGCAAATTCACTTGAAAAGTATTTTGATTTATGAATTTTCTTTGTTCTGTTGTTATAAAAACTTCATGAAACTGTTACCATGTTGGAACACTGAATTTGGGGTTACCTGAATCTGTTTTTCTGGGCAATAATCATTCATATTTTACTCCAGAATAAACTATCTCATCCCCTTTGAGGTGAAAGTTGTGTTTTGTATCATCAATACCCATAGTTTAAAGTAAATAAATAAGTACTGAATACTGAATACACAAATCTTAAATTATTTGTACTTTCCACCCTTGTTCATTTTCAGATTATTCATCTATACTGTAACTTGGGGGTGCATGTTTATTCTGATTTTATTCAATTTAATGTATAGAAATCAGGTTGAATATTTAAATTCAATATACTAAAGGTAGAGAACATGGCCAGGTATTTCTTCAACGTTATTTCTGTAACTTCTCAGATGGTACTACAGAGTATGCTAGGGCTTCAAATATCAGAGACATTGATAGTGGGGGAAAGGTGACTGCCACCTGAGACTGGCCATCCTGAAGAATCACGGAAAAAAAAGAAAAAAAATATCCTCCTCTTCGCACGTATTTTCCAGACTCATTTTAATTCATGGACTGTTAAGAATTCAGCTTAAACTCAACTTGAATATTTTATTGATTTGTTCAGCACTATTCATGACCACATTTGACTCATGTGGTATGCTAGTGACTGGCATTATTAGGCGAAAATGGAATCTAGCTGAAAGGAGAAAAAGTAGACATATATTGGGGAGCAATTACCATATAAATAGACATTAACTATCTAAGAGACTTCTCCACAAAAAAAAAATAAGTGAAACAGATCTTTTGGAGCATTATTTCTGAGACTTCAAGCAGAAATGCTATTTCAACTTTTTTTTTTTTCCAGCACTAGCAGAGGAAAAAAAATCCTAAAGGAGAAGTTGAAGTGCTCAAATGTCTATATCATAGCTTTGGAGTATCTTTAGAAGCATGCTATGCTCTGACAGTGTGTAAAATGCTAGCCAACTCTAATACGGAAATTAAAACAGCTTATCATCAACATTCAGCTAACATAACAAATGTACTAAGCAGGCTTAATTTGTGCAGTGTGAAGCTTAATCTTGACTGTCAACTTCATAGAATTTAGAATCACCATGGCAACAAATCTCTGAGCATGCCTGTGAGTTATTATCTAGATTTTATTAATTGAGGTGGGAAAACCCACCCTGAAATTAGACAGTAGCATTTCATCTACTGTAGTCCCAAGGCTGATCAGATAAAGAAAACTAAGCACCAGCATTCATTTACCTCTTCCTGGCTGTGGACACAATGTGACCGGCTGCTTCAAGCTCCTGCCGCTGTGCATTCCCTACCAGGATGGATTGTACCCTTTGTGAGCCAAAATAAATCCTTCTTTAAATTGCTTTTGTCAGGTATTTATCACAGCAACAAGACAAATAACTAATGCAAATATATTAAACAGATTTAAGGTGTTATCTTTCTACTTAATTAAAATTTTATAGAGGATTCCCTGATGTTAATTTGACATGAAACAGTATTTTCAAGATAAATACATACTATGAGATAAGTGCAATCTTTTGGAAGTGAGTTCTTTTGAAAACTGGAAAATTCCTGCTGATGTGCTTTACTATTAATGTGAACACTGAGATGTAAATTCTTGCTTTATTTTGTTTATTTAAGAAGCGAATTAAAATTTTTTCAAATTCTTTTCTTTCTTTGTATTTTTAATATATGCTTAAAACTTCCACAATTGAGCCTTTAATCCCAGAATTTGTACTTTCCACATGCCTTTAATCCCAGAATTTGGCACATGCCTTTAATCCCAGAATTTGGAGGCAGAGCCAGGTGGATCTCTGGGAGCTCCAGGCCAGCCTGGTCTATGTAATGAGTTCCAAGCCAGCTGGAGCTACAGGGAGACCCTGCCTCAAAAAGACCAAAAGAGACAAAGATTGTTTATGTTACTTCACACAACAAAAAAACGTACATGGGACTGATAATAACTCTGCAAGGAGCAGATGTAATACAGCCACAGTCTGAAGGTTAAGTGAGAATATTCTTCAGCCTCTCAGGTAAATCTTCAGGCTGCAACCAGGTAACAATGCTGTGTGTAGCCTTTCCAGTGAGATACGGCTTTCCTCTAAGTATACATGTTGACTAGAACAATTTGCAGAATCTCTAAATGTTAAGCAAGACAATCATGTCTTAGTAAATATTCTTGCAATAACCATCAGGATTGCATTTCATGATATGAGTACTTTGTTTATAAACTGCTATTCTGGCAGTTGGCTCACTCACCTATGAGCAAATGTGTAGCTTAGTCATCTACTATATCATCTCATCCCAAACAAATTCACATACAGCATTTCCCATTCTATCACTGACTCAGAGCTGAAGTTTTTAAGGGACTCGGTTTGCAGTCTTTGGAAATGCAAGGTGGGGTATATGCCCAGGAACAATCTTACATCAGTCAATTGACTTTGATCTTCAACATGTTTCAATATGTTTCTCTAATGCACTTTTTATTACTCATTGAGTTTAAATATTTTGAACAAGCAGTCAGAGATTTGTGCTTTTTAAATTTTTTTTTAATGTTTTATTATTTTTTATTTTATGTGTATGAGTGTATTACCTGCAAGTATATGAGTGCACCCGTGTCACGCAATGCCACAGAGGTCAGAAGAGGGCTTTGGATTCCCCTGGAACTGGAGTTAAGGATGGCTCATAGCTGCCATGTGGATGCTGGGAATAGCTGCCATGTGGGTACTGGGAATCGAACCCAGGTTCTCTGAAAATGCAGTCAGTGTTCTTAACCGCTTAGCCATCTCTCCAGCCCCAAGAAATGTTCTGTTTAATCTCTTTTAGAGTGAGAATTCAGATACGGCATACTTAATCATCTTAAAGCAAGCACCTTGGTGGCACTCTGTACCTTCACACTGCTGGGAAGTCAACCACTCCATCACTAAGCTCCAGTACCAGTCGTCATTTGAATTTCTGCTGTATTCTGCTCACTGCTATAACAAAAGGCTGAAGACACAATTTTAGTCTCAGGAACTGGTAGGCTAGTCAGGAAGATAGACTTCAGGGCCCCTTAGCAAAGTTAGTACAGGGAACCATGGTGGGTTGTAGGACAGGAGGTCTACTCCAGTTTGTAAAAGAAGCAACAAAACAGAATATCATCACATCAGGTTGAGGCAACAGGGAGTTCCAGAAGACCCTGTGTAAAGGCTACAAAATTAGCACATGAAAGAAATCAGCTGCAAAGAGGTTGGTTAGAGCCAGCCCATGCCTACTAACTCAGGCCACTGACTGGTGCAGGAAGAACTTCCAACTGGCTGAAGGTAAACTAGGACCTTTTGTAATACTGAAGCTCACACTCCTGGATTGAGACATAAGATACTAATGAATCATGTCATGCATGAAACTATATGTTAAAACTCTGGCACAGCTAGAGCATACTGAAGATCATCCTTCTTATACAAAGGAGCCAAAAGCCTGGTGAACATAACATAAACCCCGGATCCTTTGTACAATGTTGCCATTTGAGCTTCTGCAATTCCTCTTTTATCCTCCTACTTTATCCCTTGGAAGTATCTCCTTTTTCCTTATAAACTGCCCCCTCTTCTGTCACTATTCATTTTTCTGTCCAATTCCTTGTTCCAGAACACAAGAACTTGGAAACAAAGGTGCCCATGAAATCTTGATATCTACTGATATTCAGAATGTATCTCTATGGGGCTAGAGAGATGGGTCACTGGTTGAGAGCACTTGTTCTTGCCCAGAACCTGAGATCAGTTCCCAGAATCCATGTCAGACAGTTTACTACTCTCTGTAACTCCAATCCCCTCTTCTGGGCATTACAGTCATGTGAATAAACTCATACAGAGATAAACACACATATACATAAAATTAAAAACAATGAAACAACATAAAACAAAATAATAGATCTCAAAAGATTAAAAAAGAGACATCTATTCCAAGAAGAGGAACAAAACCATTTTTGAGGTAGAGATAAAGTGTCAGGAAAGCTGGGGAACTCAACAGCACTGTGTGCTAGGGAGCATCAGGGAATTACTTGTGCTCCCTCAAGCTGAAGGACAGTGTTTGAAAGCCAGAAAAAGTGAAAAGATTCCAGAGGAACACCTGGGTAGAAGTCAGGAAACCCACAGCAAAGCATCTTGTTAGGATGTAATGAACTTTGTCTGCTGTGACACAGGATGTTATCAAACCATGTCGCTGCTCTAATCGGATTTTTATTTTATGGAGATCATATGGTTGCGTTGTGATAAACTAATTGGAGACAATTAAGATTAAAGCAATATTATCAATAACTGTAATTACTGATAGTCTTAACGTTCAAGTACAGGGGCTGAAGCAGGAAGCAAGCACGGATTCAATGTTTCAGAGCTGAACATGGTAACTCATAACTGTAATCCCAGATTCTGGGAGACTGAGGCAGGAAAAATGCCTTGAGTTTCAGCCCAGTTTATGCTTCAGAGGCAAACCTTGTCTAAAAAATAAAATAAGGAAAATAAAAAGAGACATTTAGCAGCAAATCCTACAGAGACTGGAAAGTAATACGGCACGATTGCTGAGAGCGAAGAAACCAGTAGTGCCCTGGTTTCAGGGTTGATTGACAGGGACAAGGGATTGCGATGAAAAATTTGGAAGTATGTCTAAGTGTAGAAATGATTTCATTGAGTTTCTAATGAGTTCTTTCTTAGAAGCATTCTATGGATTGCAATGTCTATCTGACAGAACCTCACAGTGAGTGATCATGGGACTTCATGTGTATGTGAGGCCAGTACACCTGGGCAGGCAAAGAAAGATGGTAGTTAAACCCATCCCTAGTCATGAAGGAGATGAATGAGAGTGTCAGTAGAGAATGTGCTCAGTCTCCCTGATCTCTGAATGACTAGACAAGTTGAAAGCTCACAACATGTATATATAAAATAAAGATTGAAATTGAACATTTAAAATTGGCAAACTATTGGTAACCCTGAAAATGGTTTCACACTTAAGAGATAAATAGAAAACTCAAAGGTATGCCTAATTATCCTGGAAACCATTCCTAAGACAAGAAAAAAGAGTGGACTTGGAAACAGAAACTGGTACAATCCTCCTGCTCCCTCCTCCACCATGTTCCTTGAGACATGGGTGCAGAGGTAGCATTGTACATGTGCCACTTGGGGTTGTGGACCTCACAGTCACTTGTTCTCCACATTTGACCAGCTGTTCAGCTTTTTAGTAGCCTTCATTTTTTTTTTTTTTTTTTTTTTTTTTTTGAGACAGGGTCTTTGGGGGGTGGAGAGATGGCTCAGCAGTTAAAAGCATTGACTCCTCTTGCAGAGGACCTGGTTCAATTCCATCACCCACATGGCAGCTACGAACCGTTCTTGACTCCAGTTCCAGGGGAATCTAAAGCCCTCTTTTGACCTCCGCAGCACTGCACGACACGAGTGCACTCACATACGTGCAGGCGATACACTCATACACATAAAATAAAAATTAAAAAAACAAAAGAAAACATTTAAAAAAGAAGCTACTTTGATGAGTGATGAGAGGTGCACTTGTGTATAAATATATAAGGTTACATATTTAGAATACAGTAAGAAATTACATTGGTTTATGAAAATAACAGAAATAAGTATTTCTCTAGGATCTCTGACTATTCCAGTCATGTGTATTTGGCTATGTTTATTCCCTCCCATTGAGTGGGTCTTAATTCCAATTAAACAATTATTAAATATCCCATTGATAAAATGCTATTACTGCATCACTTGAAAGAGTTTTCTGAGCTGGTCATTGATTTAAATCTGGATAGGACCATAGATTGGTTTTCTCCCTTAACAGTTTTCTTAGTACCTTCTGTTACTATGAGAACTAGTCTTCAGACAGGAGGCTTCCTGGTATTAGAGCCAAAGGGACAAGACACGTGCTGCTAATCAATGTATTCTAGACATGATAGGGAAGCTGCATCAATGAAATCTCCATGGTATAGTAGTCTAGTGAGATCTGAATAATGACAAAACCAGTTGACATTCCAAGGTAGATTGTAGCGGGTAGAATGTCACAGGGTCCCACCTCAAGAAGAAGAGCTATAGGCAATCAATGGATATTAAAGGAACAAAAGTCATTTCATTCCAGGGACAAACTCCCTGAGTATTTATCTAATTCCAAAGGGACAGCCATAAACACAAGTACAAATGTGCACTACTTAATGGGACTCAGTACATACATATGTGTGTGTGTGTGTGTGTGTGTGTGTGTGTATGTGTATGTAGCAATAGTCATCAAAGAAGAGAACAAGAAATTGATGGGAAGTGGGGAGCATGAGGCATGGGAGGCTCAGTGGGAGACTGGGAAGGATCAAATTAATGCAAAGACAATACTCATGTATGAAATCCTCGAAACCCAAGCAAAACAAAAATCCCAGAAGCTCCCACAGTGAGGGTCATGTGTTATCTTATGAATTGGAATTTTCTATGGCAGTGTTCATAAAAAGTGGGTAAGAAACATGATTAGAATTGAGACAGCATCTTTACAGAAATGAAATTTTTGTAGACTTGAAAGAAATATTGACTAGATCTCTTTAAAAAGCACATATACAATTCACATCCCCAGCTCCCTCACTCCATCTTTCCTTCTAGCCTGGGCACTGGCCCATTTCTTGTCTTGGCAACCCAATCCTCTGGACTGACCTCTTGGCCTAGACTCCCCACTGCTTCCTGATCCTTTGCATCTAGACCAATACAATTTGTCCTTCTAGTCCTAGGGATCCCTTGGGGACTCTTCCTGTTCCTACCTCCCTTTGCATTCCTGAGCAGCACAGCCACCAGCTTCCTGGGGCAAGCATCTTTCCTGAGACTTGCTCCTAGGCCAGCCCAGCCCCCAAATTCCTGAGGCTTGGAGGGATCAAGACCATAGGAGAAAGCCTGAGAGCATCTGATCCTCATTTGACTTGGGCCTCTGTGGGAACTCCTGAGCAGCAAGATAAAAGGAATTTGGTCCATCCAATATAAAATCAAAAGAAGATAACCTGAAGCCTAGACCAACCAGCTTTTCATGCCCAACAAGTAAACCACAAAGGCACATAACGTTCACAAAAAGAAGCAGACCTAAACTCAACAAAGGAAGGCTTGAGTCTCACATAAGAATCAGAAACTACAAAAGAAATTCACATGTTAAAGTCACAATGAAAAAATAATAACACGAAAAACCCAAATAATATATCCCCATCAAATACCAACAGTCCTGTAAAGGAGTACAGTGAGAACCCCCTAGAAATAACACAGGATATGAAATTCAAAAGAACAATTATAAACATGATAAAAGAATTCAGTGAATTTAATGAACACACAAAGAAAGAAATCAAAGAACTGAAAGAAGATAGGGATAAACTTCTGAATGAATTCAGAAAAGAGGTAGAAATAGTGAAGAATACTCAGGCTGAAATGTAGAAAGAACTAAGCCAATTAGAAATGACAGGAGAAAGCCTCAACAATAGGACGAATGAAATGGAAAACAGAATATCAAGACAGGAAGATAAAGTAGACAAATTAGACTACTCAAGCAAAGATTATGAAAAATTTAAGAAAATACAAGAATGGAATATGCAGGAATTGTGTCACACCATAAGAAGACCAAACTTGGGAATCATAGGCATACAGGAAGGAGAAGAATCTCAGTATAATGGTATGGACCAGATTTTCAACAGGATTGTAGAAGAGACAACACTGAAAGCTGCAAAAGAAAAACAAGTCACATATAAAGGAAAACCCATCAGGATTACAACTGACTTCTCATTGCAAACTATGAAAGCCAGAAGAGCCTGGACCAAAGTATTCCCAGTGTTAAATGACCACAGATGCCAACCCAGATTACTTTACCCAGCCAAAATGTCTATTACAGTCGACAGGGAAAGAAAAATCTTCCATGACATAAACAGGCTGAAAGAATTCATGCCCACAAAACCAGCCTTTCAGAGAGTTCATGAAGCAGTACAAAAAGCTGAAGAAAGGAACGACTATACCCACTAAGACACTTAACGAAGGTATAACTATGGAAAAACACGGCTATACCAAGAATGTGAACAGGAATAAAAATGACAGGAATCAATATACGTCTTTCATTACTAACTTTAAGTATCAATAGACCAAACTCCCCAGTCAAAAGACATAGACTAGATGAATGGATTAAGAAACAAAACCCATCTTTTTGTTGTCGGCAAGAAACTCATTTCACTTTCAACCACAGGCACCACCTTAAGGTGAAAGGATGGAAAAAAATACACCAAGCAAATGGTACTAAGAAAAAAGCAGGGCTGGAGAGATGGCTCAATGGTTAAGAGCACTGACTGCTCTTGCAGAGGACCCCGGTTTGATTCCCAGCACCCACATGGTGGCTAACAACTGTCCATAACTCCAGTTCCAGAGGTATCCAACACCCTAAAGAATGGAAAACATATTCCAGGCAAAAAAAAGAAAGAAAAAAGCAGGAGATGCAATTCTAATATCTGATGAAATAGACTTCAAACTAAAACTAATAAACTAAAACTAATCAGAAAAGATAAACAGGGCCATTTTGTTCTTTTCAAAGGGACAAATGACCAAGAAGATATTACAATCATGAACATATATTCACCAAACTCTCTTGCATCAAACTTCATAAAAACAGTAGTAAAGGACTTTAAGACCCAGATTAATTCCAACTCATTAATAATAGGGGAATTCAATACCCCATTGTCTCCATTAGATAGGTAAACAGGACAGAGAATTAACAGAGAGACATTTGACTTAAACAACAGTAGACATCAAATGGTATTAACAGACATCTACTCAATATTCTGCCAAGCACCAAAGAATATACATTCTATTCAGCACCCCATGGAACTTTCTCCAAAATCTACCATATACTGAGGCACAAAACAAGCTTCCACAAATACAAAAATTGAAGTAATTCCATGCATTCTATCAGAACAAAATGCAGCAAAGCTTAAAATTAACAACAGAAGAAACTAATAACTACATGAATACATGGAAATTAAACAACACACTCCTGAATGATGAATGGGTCAAAGCAGAAATTAAGAAAGAAATAAAAGTACTCCTGTAACTAATTGAAAGGACAATAAAATAAAACAAAACCTCTTGGACATGTAAAACAGTCCTTAGAGGGAAGTTTAGAGCTCTAAGTGCCTTCATTAAAAAAATCAGAAAGAACACAAATAAATGACTTAATTGCAACTCAAGACACTTGAAAAGCAACAACAAATGAAACCCAAACCCAGAAGACAAGAAATAACAAAAATCAGAGCAGAACTTAATGAATTAGAAACAAACAAACAAACAAACAAAAGAACAAAGAATCCAAGAATCCAAGAGCTGGTTCTTTGAAAAGATAAACAAGATTGATAGAACCTTTTCCGACTTAACCAAAAGAAAGAAAGGTTACCTCCAAATCAACAAAATCAGTAATGAAAGGAAAAACATCACAACAGACTCCAAAAATATCCAGAATATTATAAGGAAATATTTTAAAAACATATATGCTACCGAATTTGAAATCCTCAAAGAAATGTATGGGTATCTAAAAGGATGGGAACAACCAAAATTAAATCAAGAAGAGATCAATGGCTTAAACAGACTGATAACACATAAGGAAATTGAAACAGTAATATAAAATCTCCCAACTAAAAAAAGCCCAGGACCAGGTGTATTTACAGCAGAATTCTACCAGACATTTAAAGAAGATCTACATCCAATACTACTTAATTTATTCAAAAAAGATAGAAATGGAAGTAGAACTTCCAAATTCCTTCTATGATGCCAGCATCACTTTAATACCATAGCCAGGTAAAGATACAACCAAAAAAGAAATCTATAGACCTATATCTTTATTGAACATAGATGTAAAAATTCTCAACAAAATACTTGAAAACAACATACAGACACATGTCAAAAAGATAATACACCATGATCAAGTTGGCTTTATTCCAGATACACAGGGATGGTTCGATATACATAAGTCAATAAATGTCATAAATCATATAAATGGACTCAAAGACAGGAACCACATGGTCATCTCAATAGATGCAAAGAAGGCCTTTGACAAAATTCAACATGGATGTATGTTCAAAGTCATAGAGGGAAATGGACTGGAGGGAACATACCTCAGCAATTAATTAAAGCTATATGTAAACTCACAGACAATATCATTCTAAATGGAGAAAAACTGGAAGCATTCCCATTGAAATCAGGAACCAGACAAGGCTGTCCACTATCTCCACTCCTTTTTAACATAGTGTTTGAAACTCTTGCAAGAGAAATAAGTCAGGAGAAGGAAATTAAAGGAGTAAAAATTGGAAAAGAAGAGTTTAAACTATTGCTTTGGGGAGATGATGTGATATTATATCTACGAGGCACCAAAAATTCCACCAGAAAATTCCTAGAAATGGTTAACACTTTCCTAAAGTGGCAGGCTACAAAATTAATCTACAAATGTCTGAAGCCTTTCTATATACCAATAACAAGCAATCAGAGAAAGAGTACATGGAAACACTCCCTTCACAATAGCTGATATATATATATAAAATCTTGGAATAAACCTGCCCAAAGACATTAAAGACCTCTACAATGAAAATTTTAAACCTTTGAAGAAAGAGATCGAGGAAGATATCATCAGAACATAGAAGGACCTCCCATACTCATGGGTTCGAAGAATTAATATTATGAAAATGACCATCCTACCAAAAGCCATTTATAGATTCAATGCAATGCCAATCAAAATCCCCATGACATTCTTTACATAATTGAAAAAAAATCCTAAGATTCATATGGAAGCACAAAAGACCTCGGATAGCCAAAGCAACCCTGAGCACTAAGAGCAATGCTTGGGGGATTATTATACCAGATTTTAAACTGTATTATAGTGCTATAGTCATAAAACCAAAATGGTACTGGCACAAAATTAGACCCATAGATCAATGGAAGAAAATTGAAGACCCAAATATGAGTACATGCAATTTCATTCGCCTGATATTTGACAAAGGGGCTGAGAACATTCATTGAAGGAAAGACAGCATGTTCAGCAAATGATGCTGGAAAAACTGGATGTCCACCTGCAGAAGAATGAAATAAAACCCTTTCACCTTGCACAAAAGTCAACTCTAAATGGATCAAAGACCTCAATATAAAGCCTAAAACTCTGAAATTTTTAGAAGTAAACATTGGCGATAACCTACAAGAAATGGGTGTAGAAAAGAATTTTCCAAACCAGACATCAATTGCTAGGAAACAAGGTCAAGAATCAATAAATGGGACCTCATTAAACTAAAAAGCTTCCGTACATCAAAAGAAGCACTAAAGAAGTGAAGAGAAAAATCACAGAATGGGAGAAAATCTTCGCCAGTAACACATCTGACAGAGGTTTAACATTCAGAATATATAACAAACTCAAAAGAAAAAAAGGAAGTAACCCAATTAAAAAAAGGACTATGGAACTGAACAGAGAGTTCTCAAAAGAAGAAATAAAGATGACTAGGAAGTATCTTAAAAAGCTTTAAACATTAGTAATTACAGAAATGTAAATTAAAAGCACTTTAAGATGCCATCTTACCACAGTCAGCCTGGCTGAAATCAAGAGAATAAATGATATCAAATGTTGGAGAGGATGGAAAGTGGAACAGTCATCCACTGCTGGTAGGATTCCAAATCTGTTCAATCACTATGAAAAGCAGTGGGGAATGGCTGGGGCGCTGACAACACAGCAACAGTAGCAGGGATATCAGAGTATAAGGGCTCTAGCGGGGGGGGGAGGCTATGGGAGGGTGCTACCTGGGAAGTGAGTGTATAAATAAATAAAAAATATTAATTCTTCAAAGCATAAAAATTTGATCCTTAATAATTAGTAGATGTGAAAAACATTACCATTGAAATCTACCTGATGACTTTATATCTATGCTCAGGTGCCAAGGAGCTCAGAAAGTAATAAACTGTGACTAGTAATAATCAGATATATAGAGATTAGAAAAGTATGTGCAAACTTCTAAGTGTTAATTGCATTAAAAATGAGTTTTTCTGTATGAAACAGTATATTTAATAATGAAATGGAGATCTCTTTTAAAGATTAATACCTCATCTAATTTTATGTCTTATACGGTTTATACTGAGTAACAATATTGTCTAATTGTATTAATTCAGCTCTAAATCTAAAAATTTACAGCCAATTTTGAAAAAGATGCATCTTAGCTCTGGAAATTTTTATTGAATATGTCAATGCTGTTGTAATGAAATGCTTCTTCTAATTATGTGGTTATTAAATAAATAATTTAAAAAATAATGATCATAAAAATAAAAAATAAGCAGTTAATCATTCAAAGAATTAAATTTTTTTAAAAATACACTCTTCTTTAAAAAAATAAAAATTAAAAAATTAAAAATAAAAATGCAAATGAACCTACCATTTGACCGGTTGGCATATACTCAAAGAACTCATCCTATTGCAGAGACACTTGTACTTCCATGTTTGTTGCTGCCCTTTTCACAAGAGCTAAGAGATGGAAGCAACCTGTGTCCCTTAACTGATGAGTGGTTAATGAAAATATGGTTCATTTATACGATGGAATTTTACTCAGCAGTAAAGAAAGATGAAATCATCAAGTTTGCAGGTAAATGGATGGAACTAGAAACTGTTACACTAAGTGAAGTAATATAGACTCTGAAAAACAAATGACGTATATTCTCCCTCATATGTGGATCCGAGCACCAAATCCTTATAAGTCACTTTGTATCAAGACATAACTTAATGAACCAGGATAATGAAAAGGAACCAGGAAAGTAAAGGAAAAGACCCTGGAAAAGAAGAACTGTTGGAAACAGGTATTAATAAGGGAGATATGGATTAAAATGGAGTTATTTTAAGGGGCGGGGGGAGAGAGGGTTGTACAAGGAACTTTGGGGAGAAAGGAAAAGAAGGATCTCAAGAGAGGTGGGACCATAGGAGAAGGATATTACTAAGGGAGAAATGGGAAAAATGGGGGGGAGGGCATTTTAAATCGGGAAACCATAGTGGAATGGTTAGGCAATGCAAGAGATAAATAATGCCTAGCTACTTTTCAAAAAACAGAGGGAACCATATTAGTCCAACAACCTACTGATAAATTGTACATACAACTAGCTCAAGGAACATAATATATGTCTAGTCAAGGTTTATCTGAGAACCTTTTGTCTTTGCTCAAGCTTTATCTACACAGCACATTAGGTAATTAAAGTATCAGACTGGTGGAGCTAACCTTCTTATATGTTTAACAGCCATACTTTGAGGCCTATACAAATTTTGTCAGAGGGACTTAAAGGACAGTTTTTTTCTCCTTGCCCACCAAGGTCGACTAAGTTCCAGGGCACTATGGAGCATCTCTCAAAATGTCCTGTAACTGTGGTGAGTCACCTGTCCTCTTGATCATGGAGGACATGGAGACCCTACCAGATGGACTTGAAGCAGTTTCCAGTCTACAAAGAGGATGGTCACCAAGAGGATCATTTCCTCCATGCTTCCAAGTGAAGCCAGCCATAGTCGAGCAAGACCTTTGACTTAACTTCACATAGATAGAACTGGTAAAAGAAAAGAGCCAGGGGGTCCTCCCAAGCCCATAAGACTCCTGAGGAACATGTCCTCAAATGACCTTAAGAGAAACCATAAATTAGTATATCTGGACAACCTGCATGGTCTTAAATACCCAAAATGAAAGTATAACCAAAGATTAAAGGTATCAATATAATTCTTTAAGCATACATATGTATAGCTTAAGGCTACACAACAAGAAACAATGCCAGACAGGAAATACCTTCCTTTGAGTTGTTGGCCAGCATGGCCTAAGAGACTCCAAGACAGTAAGCCAGTATAGAACTGAGAAAATGACCAGCAGATCTCAATCTTATCTAAAGAAATATTGGCAACTGCTTCCTACTAGATGAGGAAGAGCTGATCTTCCTAAAACAAACAACTCTAGATAGGCTGGCTAGACTCAGTGGATGGACAAACACTGGGGAATGGCTGGGGGCACTGACAACATAGTGGACAATAACAGGGATGACAGAGTATATGGGCTCCAGTGGGGAGGGGGGTTATGGGAGGATGCCACTAGCATGTGGGTATATAGATGAAGAAGATTGTTTGGGATACTCTGTATGAAATGCACACACACACACACACACACACACACACTATCAATATTTAAAAATGAGGTATATTTGAGGAAGAACCATAAAAATTTGCTTCATGTTAATTAGTAGATGTGAAAAACATTGGGATTGAAATCTACCTGATTACTTTATATCCACACTCAGGTGCCAAGTATCTCAGAAATTAACTCATTGTGACTAGTAATAATCAGATATATAGAGATTAGAGATGCATGTGCAAACATCTAAGTGCTAGCTGCATTAAAAATGAGGTTTTCTGGGTGAAACAGTATATTTTAAAATGAAATGGAGATCTTTTTTAAAGGTTAAAACCTCATTCAATTTTATTTTATTTTTTTAACTTTTTACAAAAACTTTATTGAGAATTTCATACATGCATATATCAAATCCATGCCTACTCCTTCCCTTCCAACACCTCCCATATCTCCCCATCACTTTTTTCTTTTTCTTTTTTTTCTTCCTGCATTTATTTATTTTTATGGGGCTGTTGGGTACTCTAACATTCCCCCCGCTGAAGAGGTAAACCTAAAATCTTTTAAGGATTACATACAAGCTCCCAAATACTTTTGACACATTTGGTCTTTGGAGCACAGTATGTTGCTAACAGTCCAAGGACATTTTGACTTTTAGCCAAGAAACTGGCTACATTTCTTTGGGGTCTTTTTACCCTAACTGCCTAGCCAATTCCTACCTCCTATTCTTATCATGCCATCCTCTGAAGAGGTTACCTAAAATGCCAATGGGTAACAGGGACACAGACCACTCTGGCTTCTTCCATGCTGAAAAGGGACACAGGGTGAGGCATTTGGAGTACCCCTTCAGTGGGTCTATCTAAAAGTCTCCCAAATTGCATAACTCTTATCTCTAAGGGGAAAAGGAAAGTCCTTGACTGGTAAATAGGAGATGTGAAGGAGGAGTACAGGCAAGAGTAATTAGCATTACAAGTTCTAGACAGGGAACTAGAAAAAAGTCAGAACAGGGCAGTTTTCAAACGTTCATATTAGAGTCCATTGGAATTTCTTGACAAGGGCTTCATTCAATTTTATGTGTTATGTACTGAGTACAATATTGTATAACTGTTATAATTCAACTGTAAACCTAAAAATTTACAGCCAAGTTTAAAAGAGATGCATCTTAGCTCTGGAAATTGTTATTGAATATGTCAATGCTCTTGTAATGAAATGCTTCTTCTAATTATGTAGTTATTAAACAAATAATTTTAAAAAATGTAAAACCTTAAAAAAGCATTTATACATAAAACTCTGGTTTAGGTAATGGACTGAGTAAAAGTCCACATTCTTGCACAGATTTAGTAGAATCCTGGTAAAGCCTTGATTTCCTCAGGTAAAGTATAATGTCCAAGTTCCACCCTTCTCATTTCTAATTGCCTGAGCATTGATCAAAACAATCGACAGATGATTAAATAAACCACCAAGGCGAAAGCAAACAAGTGCACTGCAGGATGCTCTAATAAATCACTGTGTGTGTCATACTTCTCCTGCATAGCTCAAGCTATTTCTCCACTGAAATCCCTTGAAAATCTATCACTCTGTCTTCCTGGAGTTGCCAAGAAAAAGAACTGCTGCTGTTTCAAAGCTCTTTGAAACATTCATCCCATTTCTCTCTGAAAGGATGTGTTTTTCTGAACTAATCATCAATATGCCAAGATCCAATGTGACAGGTGTTTGATCTTCTTTAGAGTTCTTAGGAAGACTGGAATAAAATCAATTTTCATCTCATCATTGAGAGATAAGACACTCAGCTCTTCATAATTTTTAAAGCACTAACCACGGTTGCTGACTTGTTTACATATTTTATTATAAATTAACTCAAAGTGAAGAATACTTCCTAGTGGGAAAGATAAAAGATACAGAAAAATTCCCAGGCACCAGAAAAAAATCAGTATTATTGTAATTACTGCTTCACATAACATCGTTTTAAACACATAGCTAGGTAGAAACTTGCCTCTGTGGTCGTATTGCTAAGTTTTCTGTCATTGTGATTTTTCAATTATTTTATTAAGTATGTTTTTCATGAATTGTTTCTTTATATTATTTCTTCCAGGATATAAAATCAAAAATGATCTTTTTTTCAAATTAAATGAATTAAGGGTATTTAATAGCCACTGAGTAACAGCGTTACTCAAAAAGAAGGAAATAGGAAAATTATAAACTTTGTCTTGAAATATGAGCTATGTTAGGCAGGTTTACTAAAAATGCAGGTTTAGAGATGGAAGAGAGATCATTCAGGTGCTCAGAGTGATGGTTAATGTTCATTGTCAGCTTGATTGCATTGAGACACACCTAGGAGATTAGCAATGCAGGCAACTAGGGGTATCTGTGAGGGAAGTTCCAGGGATATAGTTCCTGAAGGCTCTGAGCTATTTTACAGATTAATCCTCGATGGATTCATAATGTAATGACATTGTTGAGAAGTAGCTAATGCAGGAGGTGGGCTAGTTGGGAAAAGTGAAGTCATTAGGGGCCTCTATCTGAGGCAGTACCTTTCCTTGGCCCCTTTCTGTCTTTCTCTGCTACCTCTCCATCATATGAACACTCTACTCTACCACTCCCTTCCCTATTGTGATAGACTGATGTGTCTGAGACTCAGAGCCAAAATAAATACTCTCTCCCTTTGTGTTTTCTCAGGTGTTTCATCACAGGACAGGTCTGAGTAACACTCAGTATGTATTTGAACGGGAAGTAATAAAGGAAGTCTGGAGAGTCAACACACAGTCAACTGTGCAAGACATAAGTAATTGTTGTTGGAATTTGGATGGAAAGGGATGGTAAGACCAGCTGTGAGACTTTATCAGAGACACCTTCCTCCCCTAAACATTGGTGTTGATCAGAAGCTTAGTTTTATGTTCAAGTCTCATGAAAATATTATTTATTTCAGAGTTTAGCAAAGGTTCCTTTCAAATCTGATGTGCAATCAAGCATGTGGCTGATGACAAAAGGTATAGGGCCAATGGCAGAGCTCATCCCTGGAACAGCTGTGCTTTGTGCTTCTGGCACGGGTTGAGAGAATAGGCCTCTCCTAGGCCCCACCCACACTTTCATTCTGCATTCCTGTATCCCTCTGCAGTGTGTTTCACTGTTTCAATAGTTACTCTTTTTTCTATCTATTTTTTTGGCTCTATCTATTTCTAGGTTGCACCAAGGTTCTCCATAACCTCTCATCCTTACCCTCACACCTACACTCAAATGCCTTGATGGTCTGTTTGATGTGTAAATGGGTCCCCTTGTGTGTGGTGGGGAGTTGCAAGTGTGTTTGTGCATGGGGAGGCCAGAGATCGACATCAAGTGTCTTCCTTAATGTCTGCACCTTATTTTTTGACACGTAGTCTCTTTTTGGACCTGAAGCTCACCAATTTGGCTAGACTGGATAACTGCAAAGCTCCAGGGATCTTCAGTCTCCACTGCCCCAGGGATGGGGCAGCAGGCACAGTCCACCAAGCCTGGCTTTTTACATAGGTACAGAGAATCTAAACTTAGGTCTTTATGCTTGCACAACAGGCAATTTATGCATCTCCCCAGCCCTAAACCCCCTTTATTTAAACTTCTAACATGTCTATATAATAAGATACCTTTAAATTTCCTGGGACCATTACCTTTTGAAGAAACTGATGTCATCAGAATTTTTAACCAGACCTCTGCATTTTTTATGTTTTAATTCAGTAAGTTAAGGTTGTGGGTTTTTCCCTTAACCAAGGATTCACAATGTAAATGACTAAACAGGCACCACACGCTGATCGATATGTGAAAATGAGACATTGTATGTTCTTCAAACAGTCAAAGCTTTTACAGATTCCTTTAAAATGCTAATCTGGTCATTTATATTTTATTATTTTTGCTCTGCCCTTGCCTTGAATAATGAATTTTTCGTAATAACAATTATTCTATTTCTTTCCCTAGGGTCTGTCTTCTCCTTTCCGAAGCTCTCCACTCCCTGCTTAGCTACTCAACCACTAAAGACTTCATTTCCATTTTTATCTTTGAAATATTTTAGATGATAGTAATGCCCTAGTCTCTATACAATGTATCATGAAAGAAAATAAACTTATAAAGTCAACACTTAGTTGCACTTTACTTAATAAATTTCAATGAGAAATCAAAACCAGACAAGGCATGAAAACTGTATATAAAAGCATCCTGGCAAGGTGTCACTGGGGAGATACCCCCTGGAATGCAATTCTTATGAATAAATATTTCTGCTATCTTCTAAACATGGAACATGGTCTGCACCAGGCTTCTTCATAGCTCAAAAATCACATAGCAGGCATAAAAATCCTGGCTCAAAGCTGGGGAGATAGCTTAGTTTGTAAAGTGCCTGCCATGTAAATATGAGGACTTGATTTCAGAATCCTAGAATCCACACAAAAACCTGGGTGTGTAATTCTAGTGCTGGAAGGGTAGAGACAGGTAGATCTCTGAAGCTTAATGGCCAGCCAGTATAGTGAAATTTATGAGCTCCAGGTTCAGTGAGAGATCCTGTCTCAAAAAATTAATGGTGGAGAGTGATTCAGGAAAAGTATGAATTCATTCTGTGACCTCCAGATGCAAGCACAACTGTACACACACATACACATGTACACCTGCAAGTACATAACACACATACATACACACACACATACACACACACACACACACACACACACATACATGCTCATATATCCATATTCCCAACATACATTCTACCCAGTTCCATGGTAGATCGCTTTTTTGAAAGACAAAATCAGATTTGAGAATCTGTGAATCACACTAACTTCTTCCTCCTCTTCAAGTGTGGTTCAAGGCCCAACATCATCAGTGCCTCCAGGGCTTAGTTGGTAAAGTGCCTGCCATGTAAACATGAGGACTAGATTTCTCCCCAGATGTGATAACTGGAATATGTATTATACATGAATCACAAATGACCTCTTATTCTAATGAAAGTTCTACTCTATTTCTTTGGTTGTTTGAGTCAAACACAATATTAATGTCTGTTACTTTCTACATATTGAGGAATAACAGTCACTATTCTTCAGTAATGTCAACAATATCCTGAGATCATTGTCTTTTTATATATTTCTCTTGTACAACTCTGTGGGGTCTCTCCCTCCCCTTGTGGGTCGTTGGCCACCAGTCCATGAGGACAAAGGGAGAAGAAGCGATGAACGGGGTCAGGACAGCCAGTGAGCACTGATGGAAGAAAGCCCTTCTGGGGAGGCAGGTTCAATGATATAAACAGTTCCAGACTCAGTGAAACAGCTCCATTTATTTAGTGGGAGTCAGGGAAAATATAGTGTGGAGGCAGCAGCCAATGCTTCAGCTGATAGGTGCTCATAGTATGCTTTATTTACGTGTGGTAGCAGGATCCTATCATCTGACTATGGAGAAATGCCTAATTATCATATAGAAAAAAACTCGGGGTAGTTTTATTCCAGGTAACTATGCCAAAGGTCATGTTTCAAATGAGGCCAAGCATCCGTGCTGGGCGGCACTTTCCAGGTAAGTCAGGCAGGAAGCCCCTGCTGAGAAAGGAGCTAACCTTAACAGCAGGGTTCCCCAACACAACTCAAGGTTCTCTATATATCATCTATCCATTATCTGTCATCTATGTATTTATCTATATAATTAGCTATCTTTGTATGATAGAATACTATAGATTTTAGGGGGCACACAGTTAAGTAGGCATATTCTGTCCTTAGAGATTTCCTTTATTCTGGGCTGGATGAAGAAAAATGCCATGCCCTTAATTATAACACAGGGCGACAATGGTACTTCCCTAGACCTCAGCCTGCCATATAAGAAAGGAATTTGTCAGATTAGAGAGCATTTCTCTGAGAAATGTCACCTGGTTCTGCATCTAATTAGATCCTTGTCATGTCTAAATACTTGACCTTACCATTCACAATGAATTAACACCTTTTCCTTCTTCCTCTCTCAAAGGAAGTTTCTAATTGAAATTAATTCACAGTCAAGCAAAATAAGATTGTTTTACCTTCTTGAGACACACACACACACAATCTTTTCTTGTGGGAAAAAGTGACATTTAAACACACAGACATCCTGTGTTTAATTTACAAACCTACACACTCTTCACTTTCACTCTTCCACCCTTTCACAGAGATATGTAATGATTTTTCAAAAAAAAATAGATGCTAATTTATTGACTGACAAATAGTATCTATTACATAAATGTAACTGAGAATTTCCTTTTGGACATCTGTGTTGTTTTCAGTTTTTGCCTATTATAAATAAAGCTGTTGTAGATATTCTTGTATGAAAAAAAATGACAATCAAGTTTAGAAGTGGAATCCAAATGACTTGGACTATATTTGTCTTTCAAGAAATTCAAATAATATAATAAGTAATTTAAACAAAAATATACTTCTATTATACCTCCCCTTCTTTTTTTACTTAAGTCAAATGCTGTTTTTCTCTTTAGGAAAATGATATCATTTCATACTGACATGATCAAATGATCAAGAAAGAAAAATTCAAATATTGCAGTATAAGGGGTGATTTTCAGGGGCCTTTGAGAAACTACAGTAGATATTTATGTCCTGCACTTTTTAAAATTCACACTGCATGAGTGGAACAAAACTTCCAGTGCAAGAGCTAAGGACTTACCATGTTCATTTATTAGAATCACTATCAGAAAATCAGAAAGTAATGTCCTCTTAAAGAGTTACTTCATAGCCTTGGACTTCCAACTTACTGTAATTTTAGTTATGACTTTTATCTCTATCTTTTCCACACATCTCTGTACACACAGATTAGACTGTTAATACAACCAAACTCTGCAATGGCATGCAACAGGTATGGCTACAAACTAAGTGTCTGAGGGTTATTACAGACTCAGTTTTTGATACCAAGTTTCAACATTCCACGACTCTGGCACTGAGGCATTTTCTTGCTCTGACTTCACCAATGGTCCCTCTGGGGTGGGACTGTCTGTCCTTCTTTCTGTCACTATACCCTTCTTCAAAAAGGTGAAATAATTCCATGGTCATAAGATGTTTTAATAGAGTTTCATATAAATATATATTTTCTTGTCTCAACACAATTTGATGTAATGCTTTCATTTAGCCACTAGTGATTCAGAGTGATTGCAGTATTTCATTGCAATAGGCCCCCTCAAACTGTTGCCAATTCTATGTATTTTCTTACTTATTATATAGATTGACAAATACTAACCATTATCAAAATAAAATTGTCTTATATGATAATCTGTCTAATTTATCTTTGGAGATATAGCAGTCACCCATTAATACCATTTTGCATGCCCAAGTTACAGACAGATTCCCGTGGCCAGACATCTGAACAGTGCTTTATAAGTATTGATCCTGAAGGCAATAATGTGTGTGGCTAACTCAGACCTAAGTCTAAGTCTAAATCTGAAATCTCTAAGCAATGTTGGAAGCCAACAGTTGAGCTGTTGGTGTGGGTACAAGTTATCATTGATATAAGCCAGAGCAGGCCAAATCTGGGCTGGAGAAGGCATCAACTTAAGCATACATGTGAGACCCTGGTCCATCATTTCAAGGTCACAACCCCCACAAGAGCTTGGTCCTAAAATATTCTGCTAAAATCATCATATAAGGAGTCAAAAGTGGTGAAGAAGAAATTGATCTGGGGCTGGAGAGATGGTTCAGCAGTTAAGAACACTGGTTGTTCTTGCAGAAGATCCTGGTTCGAATCCCAGAACCCACATGGCAGCTAACAACTCCAGTCCCAGAGGATCCAACAGCCTCTTCTGACCTCCGCGGGCATTGCACGACATAGTTGCACTTACCTACATGCAGGCAATACACACAGACACATAAAATGAAAATAATAAGTAAAACATTTTTTAAAAAAGAAGACATTTTCTAAAGCAGAAGAAACATGTTATGTTCATTATTGCATACATCACCTCCCTGTTTTGGGGTAAATTGTGTCACTTCAAATTCTTTTTGAAATGATGATCTTTAGTACCTCAGCACATGACCTCATTTAGAAATAGTCTTTGCAAAGATAGAAGGTAAAACGAAGAGAGACGGTGGTCTAAATGCAGTAAGACTGTGTCCTTGGGCAGAGTCTTGCATACAACACACAGGGAGAAGACCCCTGTAACTTAAGAGTACTTACTCATACCTCAGTCTCAAAATGATACCTAGGGCAGTTGTTCCCCACCACCTCAGAAGGAACCAACCCTGCAGATACCTTGATTTCAAATTTCCAGCTGTCACACCATTAAACTATTTGTGTGTGTGTGTGCGTGCGTGCGTGTGTGTGTGTGTGTGTGTGTGTGTGTGTGTGTAAGCTATTCAGTTTGTGGTATGCTGTTGTGGTTATAGCAAACTTACGAACCAGACAGCTATGGCTTAAATTCACAGTCTTAGGATCAATTGTATGTCCCCAGAAACACAGCACACCTGCACGTCTTCTGTGCTTCTTTCTTTACTCATTAGGTGACTGGCATCTTTTCCAAAGACAGCAGACAGTTGTCCTACATGATGTGTGTGACTCTCGTCTTTTAATGAAATGAGGAGGCCCTAAAGCCTTCTTCCTCATTGCTTCTAGAACACCCTCCAAAATACACGTCATAGCTTACTTCCTGGACAGGTTAGGATAACAACTTTTTATACTGTGCTATTCTATTCAACTATATCAGCAAAATAAAGTGTTAGTAAAAATAGCATTTTCAGGAGCTAGGTATATCTTTTTTACTATAAATTTAAGTCTGAGTAGGGGACTTAGTCCCTTCTCTCCCTTTTCAAATTCAGTTTCTGAGCTCTATCTTTTTTAGTCTCCTCTGCTGATTCCCCTGATTAAGCTGTCCCTTCTATCGGGAGTATTAAGCATTTTACAAGTTTTATTTATAACCATGTCCAATAGATGCCTAATCAATACTTTTTTGGCAGCCATTTCATTTCCAGGGAGAATCACATTTACTGCAAGCACATCTGAAGGCTCACACTCTGAACTCTCTCAACAGGCTCACAATCTCTTATCTGACTATTTTCCCTGAAATGTGCCATCCTTACATCTGTAATTTTCTTTTCTCTGAGGCTTATGAGACTGCAAAAAATCTTTCTCACTTTTTCTTGGTGAATTTATAATGAAAGTTCCCACAACAGTTTCCACATAGTTTTTCCTTTATTCCTTGAAAATAAATTCTAGACAAAGAAATTCCTCCTAAGAACTCTTTCTATTCTCTTAAAGTTTTTGAGACATGGTATAAATCTCCATTTTAACCTCTGACTTCTGTCCTCCTGGGGAGTTGAGTGCAGGGAGAATTCAAGAGCTAAAAGGGCTAGCAGCTTGTTCTCTCTTTTTTCGGTCTCTTGCCCTCTCCCCTTCCTTCTTATTCCCTCTTTCCCTCCCTCCCTTTCTCCTTCCTGTTTCTCCTCTTTCCTTCTTAAATCTCATGTTTCAGTTGATTTTTGAAGTTCTCAAGCTCTCATCTGCCAGGCTTGAAAACCCACCAGGCACCTGGTGCAGCAAATTTACAGAAAAATGAGAACTTGACCTCTACGAACTTAAATCACACAAGCTTAAAAGCTGTTTATATATTTTATCATAAAAACAAAGTTATTTTAAAGAGTTAAATCTTAAAATGAAAATAACAGCTCAAGCTCACATACACTAGGCCGTAGGTCAAGTCCCAGTACTAAAAAAGAAAGAAAAAGGAAAAGTAAGAAAGAAAACAAGCAACACAAATAACTTTTGCAGTTTCTTTTCACATATATTATTTAAGAATTTATTTTTCTCATGGGGCTTGAGAGATGGCTCAGAGACAAGAGCACTGGCCATTCTTGCCAAAGACTCAGCTACAAATTTCTGTAACTCCAGTTCCAATGGGTTCAGCACCCTCTCTAGTCTTGACAGGTGTTGCATGCATGTGGTGCACCTACATACATGCAGACAGGCAAAATACACATACACATAAAATAAAAATAAGTAAATAAAAATATAAAAAGAAAATGAGTTTACCTTTCTCTGAGGTGCTGGAGAATGAACCTAAGGCATTGTACATGTTAGGCAAGCATTCTCCACGGAGCTTTTTCCAGAGATAATAATCATTATAATTGTTATACTTGGTGAATTTGTAATGACAGTTCACACAACAGTTCCCATACAGCTTAATGCTTAATAAGTTTATTAAGCATAATATTAATCTAATTAAAATTCCAGCATGGATGAGAAGGGCTCACAAAGCCCTACCCCTAGCTTAAGAGTTATTGACAGTTGGTGACTTTTGGAGGGAGAGTGTTTTCTCTTGGATGCTGACCCAGAGATTGCCCATTGTCTATTAAAGGGCCTACACCCATGCACTCACTGGCAACAGCAATTGGACTCAATGGTTAAAGAAAAAAAAAAAACTACATGAAGTTTGGAGGGAGAGGTCATATTGGAGTCTGGGTGTTCTCAGAAGATAGGGACTGAGGACTGAATTCAGTAAAAACATATTGTAGGTTGTATGAAATTCTTAAATAATAAATAAAAAATATATTCATGAAAGTCAATGGGAAAGAGGGATAATATTTGACCAGGTAGTATAATTGCTACTTCTCAAAGACGATTTCTTCTTATATTTAAAGCATTAGAATGTCCACAAAATTCTTACTATTTTAAGAAATACATTAGACTTCCTTTATGAATCAAATTTGATTAGATAGTGATTTAATACATTGCATCTGATGGTTTGAGGGGCAAACATGACGTGAAAAGCCGAATCTTTGTTTTTAAAAGTTAAAGATTCATACACCATGTTCACAATAATTCAGTGACCGGCATTACAATGCAGCCTATGAAAATTCTTGGGTGCTAACTGATAAATTAAATCAAATCATTGATTTAATCATAGATTAAATGTAAGGCAATTTGAGACTTTGATAAATTACTATATATTGAATTATGTTATTATATTCATTTTGTCTTGTAGAATTGGAAAATGTTCTTGATGTGTGAAATACACATTCACCAAAGTAATGCAAGCTGTTTCAGAAAAACATAACTACTCTGGGTTTTAAAAAACTTTATTTATGGTCGTGTACTTCCTCCCCTGGATGTTATAATCTTTCTGCCCCCCTCTTCTGCGATGATCCCTGAGTCCTGGGTGGGTACAGTTTAATACAGGAATTCGGTCTAGGGACCCATACTCTGAAGACTTTTATTTTCTGCACTTTGGTCAGTTGTGGTCATTGCTCTCTGCTGCGTGAGGAAGTTTTGCTGATGAGAGTTGAGAGACACATTAGTATTTTCTCTATTCCTTGTTCCACTATGTTCTGTGAGTCTTAGATATAGAGGTTCCATTGTAGATGTGTCACTTAGGGTTGGGCATCTCAAAGACACTTATTCTCTGTGTGTGGCCAGTTCTGGAATTCTGTAGAGTCCTTCTCTGTTGCAAAAGAAATTTCTTTGATGAGTAGTGACTAGCATAATTGTCTGTAAATATAAGGATTCGTATTTAGCATATAGTGGAAAATTACATTTGTTTAGGGATGTATGTTACCTGCAAATTACTCTGACTGCTATGCTGGAAAACTATAGTCACACCTCTTTCCCATACTCCTCAAAAGGAGTCAATGGGGGAGCCAGTTACCTCTCTCACCCAATCAGTTGGCCTTAGGTACATGGGGAGAACTAAGGATACGTAAGCCAAGAATGCCATGAGGCACCCCTCTTATCATTTTGGGTTGCTGTTGGGAAGTCACAGGATCTATGTTTGAGTGTGGGCATTCTATCACAGCCATGAATGGAGGGGTGCCCACTCCTGTGTAAGTAAACATTCACCCCATGCTCAGTTAATAAGCCAAATAAGCTTGTTAGGATATTCCAAAAGGCAGATTTGCAGAATTTTTGCCTTGGGGTATCATAAGGATGCTGGAAGGAGGGAATCAGATGACACATGCACCTCCAAGCAGTAATTTTTTAGTACAATTGGTGTAGCTGGCAGGATACGACAAAACTGAGGATGAGTTTTGGAAGAGCAATGGTGATGTCCCTAATATGCAACAAATGCAAGGTTGGATGAGGGGAGGCTGTGGGCAAAGGAAATGTTAACCTGGTAGGCTTTTCCTATAGACTTGTTGGGGGTAGCCACAGTGGCATGGTTAATGCAATGGATAGTGAGACATGTAACTAGGGTGAGGTGACCTAAGCAGATGAGATCAATGGGAGAATCCCAAGATGGCACCCTTAGCGTAGATGGTATGGGGTGGTGCCTCCCAAACTGCCTGTTTCCTACAAGAGGCAGGGCTTGCTGCAGAGAATTGACTGTGGAGGGGTTTTCTGGGCCATCTTGGGATGGAATCTGTGAGCTGCCAGGAATGCGCAGCAGCAGGCGTGGACACAAAGACAACCCCGGCATCTCACCCACTTCATGAGAGGGGGCACTTACCAACCTGGAGTGAGACTGCAGGCCCAAGATGTGTGGGCAAAAGTTAATGGAGACTGTGGGCCGGTGTGGAAGTGATCTGGAATAGTCGTGGCCCACCACGCAGAACTGGGTGCTGGATGCCGGGCTCTAGTCTCTGTAAGATATAAACTATAATAAATTCACATAAAAACATTATATGATTGGTCTCATAGCGCAAGGGACCTAGAGAGAACTCCTGTGACAAAACTGGCATAGTCCCGCCCAGATAAATGAACCACAGCCTTAGGGATGAGGTTCTTGGAAAGCAGTCCTGTTCCCACTGCCTCTGTGGTGGGTCAGCTGGGTTCTGATACCCAAATCCAGGAACAGCTGCCAGGAACCCAGGGGAGAAGGCAATCAAACCCCATACACTTAATGGGGTTAGCGATAGTCACATGGGTTATACAGTGGGTTATAAAATCTGTAACTAAAAAGAGGCCAGCCGTGCAAAAGCATAGGCCACAGCTATGTGGTAAGTGTGGGGGTATGTTGCAGGTATGTGAAGATTTGTTAAATGTTATCCAGAGGCTAGAAAATCTTTTACTGGCTCTGGACCCAAACAGAGCCCCAGCGAGGGGTCATGACCACTTTGCATAATGAAAGATTTTCCCCAGCCTGGGGAAGCTCAAAAGGCTAGGGAAGACAGTGCAGATCCAGTTGCAGAGCTTGAAAGAAAAACAAAGCAGGACACTTTGACTTGTGTAAGGTCCAAGGACTCAAAGGAAAAGATAGATAATAGTAAAAATAAAGACCTAAAAATAAAAGTAGCTAAGGCTGCCCCTCAGATTCAACTGTTGATACAAAAGGGAAAAAAAAGCTAACAGTGCTGTAGCTAGGAAATATTCCATACTAAAACTGTTAAAACTAGGAAAAACCTACAAGCAAGCAATCAGAGAGCCCCTTGCCATGTAGCTTCTGAGAATATGGGACATAGGAGCAAATGATGTCAGTCTAAGTCCTTCAGAAGCTTCAGAGCTGAGTTATATAACCACCCATCCATCCTTGAGATATAGGCTGCTCAACCTAGGCAAGTGCAGGGGGAACAGTCCTTAATGCAATGGCTGGTTGAAGGCATTAAAGATACATGGTTGTCACCAAGGGAAACTAACATGATTAGCAGGGGCTGGAGGACTATAAAGGAGGGGCAAGCATTATTGAGAGAACTAGGTATGAGAAAAGCAATATATGATGCCCAGTTCACTGGGCCAGAAAAGACTGTGTTCACCAGATATATGAAGCAAAGCTTAATTCAGCTGGGACCACGAGAATGAAATGTAATAGTTTTAGTAAGCCCTTTGATGGGACAGGATTGTTGTGAAGTGAGACAGACTTTAGTGAATCCAAATGATTCTGACCAGCATGTAAAACATCTGCAAAATAACAGAACACCCTATCATAGATATAAAGACCAGGCTGAAGAAATGGTCCATTTGGGTTATTCGAAGACAAATGTGGCAAGACTTATGTCAAACGCAAATTCCCAGAGAAAAAAAAAACTGATAGAAAACAAAATTCAGTACTAAGGCATTTCAAACCAGAAGAACAGTTTACAAAAGACATTCAAAAGATAAAAACTGTCCCAGGGGTGGTTAAGAATCCCCAAGGATTAAATAAGATGCATTTCTCTTCTGATAAAGGCTATAGTAGGGGTGGAAGCAGGTTTTCCCACTAAGTGTAGTCAATGGGAAGATGACAGATATGGCTACAGTCAAGAGTCAGACCCAGTGCCTGCCTGACTCAGGGAACCAACAAGTGCAGCAGAGACAGGAGAACCCCCCTGCATCCTTAGTGCAGTGCAGGGTCAGGCAACTGGAACCAACATCTGTAAGTGTATCAAGAATAAAAGAATACAAAGAGACTCCATATAAAATCCCCCAAGTGAGAAATGACTCCAAAGGGATAACTGAAGATGATAAAGAACTATCCAAATGAATGCCTCATATCCATGCTATGGTGCCTAACAAAGATCTATGGAGAAAACAGTTATTACAAAACCTTTCCATGCTGTGTGAGACCTTGTCTATAATTGATTTGATATATAATATTAACCTTCCTTCAAGTGTTTTACAGATGTGAACCCCATTTGAGATATACCTGAAGAAGCAAAGGCCAGCTACAGCTGTAATATTATTGGCAGACTTATGGTTGGGTAAAATGAAGACGGATACTCCCAAACTATACAATTGTTAAGAAAATCTACAGTACCAGGGGTGCATTGCCCCACTATGAGCTGTTGGTCAGAGAAAGATCCTAGAGATCCTCAAATTCACCAAGGCGATTGGCACTAATGTTGGTTGTACACTAAAAAGGTCAGTAAGGCCATTTTGCTGAAGACACTGCATGTTGTGAGCATGGAAGAAGAAGAGATGGAGCTGAGTGTAAGCCAAGAAAACTCTGTGCCACTGGATGGATGACGTTCATATTGCAGATGGTTGGGGAAGAAAGGATTCCCTATGTATTAGTCACTTTTCTGTTGCTGTGATAGACAAACTGACCCAAGCAATTTATAGCAGGAAGGGCTTATTTGAACTTACAGTTCCAGGGGAATTACAGTCCATTATGTCAGGGAGGCATGGTAGCTGGAGGTGGTTGGAGCAGGAGCAGCAGAAGCTAAGCTCTCACATCATCACACAGGCACAGAAAGCAAGAGGGCAACTGGAGATCTGGCAAGGCTTAAGAACTCTTTAAGCCCACCCCCAGGGACGTGCTTCCTCCAGGATAGCCGCACCTTCTAAAACCTCCCAAAACAGCACAATCATCTGGAGACAAATTGTCCAAACACTTGGAGCCTATGGGGGACATTTTCATTCAAACCACCACATTCCACCCCCAGCCCCCATAGGCTCATGGTCATATAAATTGCAAAATGCATTTAGTCCAACTTTAAAAGTCCCCATAGTCATTATCAGTCTCAATTCTATTCAAAAGTCCAGTCTCTTCTGAGACTCAGGTAAATATCTTAACTGTAAGCCCCTACAACATCAAAAGACAAATTAGATACTCCTAACATACAGTGGAACTGAACACACATTACCATTCAAAAGGGAAGAATAGTGGCATAGTAAGGAAATACCAGACCAAAATAAGACCGAAAACCAACAGAGCAAACACCAAATCCTGTAGCTCCATGGCCATCTTGGGGACTTTACTTCCAAAGGACTTAGATGGCTCAGCCTCTCTAGCTTTGCTGTGTGCAACACACATCTCTCTCTTGTGTTGGTACTATTCCCTGTATGCAGGTCTTCTTGGCAGATGCCTCACAGCTCTGGCATCATGAACTTCTTGGGGTCTCCATTGCCAACCAGGCTTCACCTTCATAGCTTCACGCAACGGCCTATCAGGACCTTCTTTAGGCAGGGGATTCCCTGCTTCACATTGCCTGGCCTCCAAGGCTCTCTGAAACCTCAGAGGAAGAATTGATGATCCCTTCACTCTTCCATCTTTCATGCCTCTAAAGCCAGGACCAGGCGAGCAACACTGCCAAGTTTGGCTGCAAGTTTGGGATGGACCCCAGCCTGCTTTATCCATTTTAGAAACTTTTCTCTTCAGTGGCCCCTGCAGCATTTTCTTTTCACAAGTTGGAAGTTTAACTGGGTATGGTCTTCCCCTGGAGTCATTCTATCCATTGTTTAACTCTCTAGGCCCCTCCTTAATCACTTTAATCTCCTTATCAATGGGATCCTCTCCATTGCATGCCCAGGCTCCAACATTAATTTTCTTAGTGCTCTTTTTCAATCCAAACTGTTTTTCTTTCTGCCCCATTTGCTGTCATTCACTGTAGATCTGCATAATATTCACCATCAATAACCATGCCACCTTTTCTCCATTAGGCTGTCTCAAAATTTCTTCCACTAAAGAAATTAGTCCATTACTTTTCAGCTTAGCCTCAGGCAAGCTTTTGGGTCAGGGAAGACTCCAGACAGACTCTTTGCCAAAATATCCAAAGTGCTGCATAAGTCCTTATTTCCCTCTGGAACTACATTGCTCTCAGCACTGCTCTCTTCCAGGTGTTCACTAGAAAGTCCTTTTAAGCCCCGCTTACAGCAGTCAACTGCTTTTCTAGCTCAACCTTCCAAAGTCTTCCACATTCCTCCAAAACCCCACATGGTCAGGTTCTTCACAGTCAACACCCCACTCTGGGTACCACAATCTATATTAGTCAGGGTTCTCCAAAGAAACCGAACTGGTAGAATGAATATATATGTATAGAAAATTATCAGCTTAGCTCACAGGATAGAGTCCAAGTAGTCCAACAATGGCTGCACCACACTCGAGAGGCTGAAAACCCATAGTCTCTCACTCCACAAGGCTGGATGTCTCAGTAGTTCCAATCTGGCATGAAGGTCTGACGAATTTCGAAAGATCAGCTAGTCTTCAGTCTACAGCAGTAAGATGAACTCACCAGCAAGAGAGAAGGCAAGCAACAAGAAGCCAGACATTCTCCTCTGCCTTGGCCTTTTATATGGGCTATCATCAGAAGGTAACACCCACATTTAGGGTGTGTCTTCCAGCTTTGGATGATCCAATTAAGAAGATCTCTCTCATTTCAGTTAATCCCAGATCCAGTCAAGTTGATACCCTGGATTAGCCATCACAGGTCCACACCTTGTCAACTTGACACCCAATAGCATCTCTCTATGTCATGAATAATTTTCAGATGAAAAAAATGTTGAGGTCATAATTTCACCTAACATGATACAACTACTATCCCATCATATAATGACCAATGCATTATATATCTTAGAGTAGGTGAAAAGGTCTTCAAGGAATGCTTAGTCCTTTAGTGCCTCATAACCCAATATAATCATATAGGTTCACAACACTTAACCACCTAACACTTACCTCAATTACACATTCAGAAAAGAATGACTCAAGTATCTGCTTAACACATGTGTATATACGTACAAGCCTATTCTTAACCAAATAGAGCAAAAATACTCATGCCAATTACAATCCACATTTCTGCAACTGGTCACGTGGCCTAAGTTGGTATTTGTAACTACCTTCCTCTACTACCCATTCTGTATTTCCTCCACCATCAGCAAGCACCTCAGCAGGTCTTGGCTCTTTCCCTGGAGGAGTGACCCATACTTTCATCCCTGTAGGGTCTGGGCCATTTGTTGTCCTGTCTGGATTGGGTTGTTGCAGTTTCCCATTGGCCTTAATCACAGGACACAGTAACACCAAAAGTCACCCTAAGGAATCTCCTGCCTTCCAGATATAATCTTCATTACCTCCATTGTGGAGAACCAGTTCAATTTCCCCCTGGTAGTCTGGGTCAATCACCCCCTCCTAGTACTGTTATTCCTTTCTTATTCTGCTGACTTAAAGGTATCAGAAGTCCAAAGTGTCCAGGGGGAAGTCTTAGCTTCCAGTTGAATGGAATGTTTGTTGTCTCTCCTGGCAGAAGCACTCCCTCTGGAACCAAAACATCCAAGCCAGTAGAGTGCAAAGTTGAGGGTACAGGAAGCAAAAATTTTTGTAGAGGGTCACCAGGGGTGACAGTGAGTGGAATCATTCCCATTCCACCCCTTGATTCCTGGACCTGTGAATCTTGGCTGTAGGAGAAACTGTACCATATATTGGATGCTGATTCAAAGCATACACTGCCTTCTGGAGGACCCTGCC
Organism: Nannospalax galili; assembly: GCF_000622305.1. Taxonomy (NCBI): domain Eukaryota; kingdom Metazoa; phylum Chordata; class Mammalia; order Rodentia; family Spalacidae; genus Nannospalax; species Nannospalax galili. The sequence goes on from NW_008353490.1 coordinate 2,298,395, forward strand.
CCAGCCCTTCAGGCTATTTCCAGCTAGTTGGCATTGTAACTGTGTCTTTAAGAGGCTATTCCATAGTTCTACCAAGCCAGCTGCTTCAGGATGGTGGGGAACATGATAAGACCAGTGGATTCCATGACAAGGGGCCCACTGTTGCACTTCTTTGGCCATTAAGTGAGGTCCCTGGTCTGAAGCAATGCTGTGCAGAATAACATGACAGTGGATAAGGCATGATATTATCCTGTATGATAATATCCTGTAAGTCCCTGTATGATATTTTTGGCAGAAGCATTATGTGCAGGAAAAGCAAATTCATAAACAGAATAAGTGTTTATTCCTGTAAGGATAAAATGATGTCCCCTCCAAGAGGGACGTGGTCCAATGTAGTAGTCAACCTGTCACCAAGTTGCATGCTGGTCTCCATGGGGAACAGTACTATGTCAGGGTCTCAGTGTTGGTCTCTGCTGTTGGCAAATCTGGCACTCAGCAGCAGCTGTAGCCAGATCAGCTTTTGTGAGTGAGTATACATGCTGTTGAGCCTATGCATAACTTCCATCTCTGCCACCAAGGCCACTTTGTTCATGGGCTCATTAAGCAATGACAGGAATAGCTGAAGAAAGAGGCTGAAAATCCACAGAGTGGGTCATTCAGTCTACTTGATTATTGAACTCATCTTCTGCTGAAGCCACCATTTCATGAGCATTTACATGAGATGCAAGTATGTTCACATCCTTTGCCCATTTGCAGAGATTTACCCACATACTTCTTCCCCAAATGTCTTTCTCACCAATTTTCCAATCATGTTCCTCCCAAGTCCCTGACTATCCAGCCAAACCATTGGCTACAGCCCAGGAATCAGTACATAATTGTATTTCTGGCCATTTCTCCTTCCAAGCAAAATGCATGACCATGTTCACTGCCCGAAGTTCTGCCCATTCTGAAGACTTTTCTTCCCCATTGTACTTTAGGGTTGTTCCAGAAATTGGCTGTAATGTCACAGCTGTCCATTTCTGAGTGGTGCCTGCATAGCATGCAGAACCATCTGTAAACCAAGCCCTAGTCTTCTCTTCCTCAGTCAACTGTCATAGGGCACACTCCTTGAATCCATAAGTGCATGCTTGAGAACAGGGGCATCATAGCAGGAATGGGAACCATAGGCATTTAGGCAACTTCTTCATGTAACTTGCTTGTGCCCTCCAGGCCTACATAGGTCAGACCACGTATATACCACTTCCATTTGATAATGGACTGTTGCTGTGCACTGACTACTTTATGGCTTGGGGGTCAGATAACACCCAGCTCATGATTGCATGGTGACTTGGTGCCCCATTATCAAATGTTCAGTTTCCACAAAGGCCCAATAGTAGGCTAAGAGCTGTCTCTCAAAGGGAGAATAGTTGTCCACAGATGAAGGCAAAGACTAACTCCAAAATCTCAAGGGCTTCTGCTGTGATTCCCCTATGGGGGCCTGCCAGAGACTCCAAACATCATCTCTATCTGCCACTGATACCTCAAGCAACATTGGGTCTGCTGGATCATATAGCCCAAGGGGAAGAGCAGCTTGTACAGCAGCCTGGGTCTGTTGAAGGGTCCTTTCCTGTTCCAGGCCCCACTCTTGGTAGCTGCCTTCCAAGTCACTTGATATATGGGTCTTAGTAGAACACCCAGATGAGGAATGTGCTGCCTCCAGAGTCCAAACAGGCCTACCAAGCATTGTGTGTCTTTCTTGGTGGAGGGAGGGGCCAAGCACAACAACTTATTCTTCACCTTAGAAGGAATGTCTCAGCATGCTCCACAGCACTGAACTCCTACAAATTTCACTGAGGTAGAATGCCCCTGAATTTTAGTTGGATTTATTTCCCATCCTCTCATGTACATATGCTTTACCAACAAGTCCAGACTGTCTGCTACCTCCTGCTCACTGGATCTAAACAGCCTAACATCATCAATATAGTGGATCAGTGTGATATTTTGAGGAAGAGTCAAGCAATCAAGATCCCTTCAAACCAAGTTATGACACAATGCTGGAGAGTTAATATACCCTTGAGGCAGGACAGTAAAGGTATACTGTTAGCCTTGCCAGCTGAAAGCAAATCGCTTCTCGTGGTCCTTATGAACTGGTATGGAGAAGAAAGCATTTGCCAAATCAAAAGCTGCATACCAGGTAACAAGAGATGTATTAATCTGCTCGAGTAAGGAAACCACGTCTGGTACAGCAGCTGCAACTGGAGTCACTACTTCATTAAGTTTTCGATAGTGAACTGTCATTCTCCATGACCCACCTTTCTTCTGCACAGGCCAAATAGGAGAGTTAAAGGGAGATGTGGTGGGAATCACCACCCCTTCATCTTTCAAATCCTTGATGGTAGTCACTTTTCTGTTGCTGTGATAGAAACACTAACCCAAGCAATATATAGAAGGAAGAATTTATTTGAGCTTATGGTTCCAGGGGTCTTACAGTCCATGATGGCAGGGAGGCATGGTGGCTGAAGGCGGCTGGAGCAGGAGCAGCGGAACCTAAGCTCTCACATCATCACACAGGTACAGGAAGCAAGAGGGCGACGAGAGATCTGGCAAGGCTTAAGAACTCTGTAAGCCAACCCCCAGTGACATGCTTCTGCCAGAATAGCCACACCTTCTAAAATCTCCCAAAACAGCGTCATCATCTTGGGACAAAATGTCCAAACACTTGGAGCCTATGGGAGACATTTTCATTCAAACTACCACACCCTATGATTCTACTCAACAATGGACCCCACATGCTGCACACTATGGACATGCCAAACAATGTCTGCAAATGCAATAATGGCTCGACCAACATACGTACAACTGACAAATTTCTAATTAGATAAGGCCTTTTCCTAGGGGTGGAACATACATGTGGTGCTGTAGACCAGGCCAATGCCTTTTTTGAGAAAAGCTACAGGCCCTAATGGGAAAGAGATCACAAGTATACTGTTTCATGAATATAGTACACCTACTGTGATATATTCTAGACATTTGTATTTGCATTCATGTTTGTTTAAATGTGTCTACTTCCTTCCATCTGTCTTTATAGTAGAAGAAACACCACTAAGATAGATCAATGGCCATGGCTTAAAGACAAATAATGGGAGGCCCAAGAAGTCACTATCTTGCTATGATACAAGAGAGATCACCCTATATGTGTCACCCCCTCCAAGACTCAGGGACCTTAGCAGAAGATTGGCAGGAAGATTGTAAGAGCAGAGGAAAGGGGTGGAGTGTCTCCCAAACTGAATTTTTCCTCCAAGGGGAGGGGCCTGCTGCGAAGAATTGACTGGGGAGGGGTTTTCTGTGCCATCTTGGGAAGGAAGCTGTGGCCACCTACCACCTGGTGAGTCCCCCCAGGAATCAGGACTCACTGATTCTCTTACCAAAAGTAAGGGCTATCTGCCCACAGCTTCCCCTAGATGCAGCTTGCTGGATTCATATCAAGTCTAGCCACAGGAGAACCAACACAGGATGGAAGATAGCCAAAGCTTCTGGTGTTCCAGTAAAATGCTCTGACATCCAATAGGTGCTCCAGGCCTCTGAGGTTTGTTCCCAGTTATGCCCCAAAGGATGGATGCCATGATGGGACACATACATAAGTCAGCTTCCCCCATAAGAGACTGGCAAGTAGATTATATAGGGCCTCTGCCAGTCAGAGAAGGGTGAACGTATGCTCTCACTTGTGTGGACAAGCCTTATGCAGGCCTTTCTTTGCAAGAGTAAGGCTACTACTAAGGGCCTTACCCAACTCAGGGTCATGTTTGGGCAGACTGATAGCAACAGAGGCACTCATTTAACAAGTACTGATGTACAAGCCTTGGCTGAAAATAATCAGGTTCAATGGTATTTCCACCTTCCTTATAACCCTACAGGAGCAGGGTTAATTGAAATAAAAAATAAAAAAAAAACAAGAACGGGTTGTTAAAGGAACAGTTAAAAGCCTTAGGTGCAGAAGGAACTCTACAGGGGTGGACAAAGGTGCTTTCAGAAACCATATGGTTGTTAAATGAAAATCCCAGTACCAGGAGTGGGTTGGCTCCCTATGGGCTGTTGGCCAAAGGGGCCCTAGAAGTCCCCAAAATAAAGGCAATTGCCAATATTGCTGGTTGTACATTGGATATGGACAGTAAGACCCTGTTGCTGAAGACACCACAAGATGCAAATGAGGGACAGGGAGAAATCAAGCTTAGATTAAGCTGGTAGCTCCTTTCCACTGGGTGGGCAGCTTTCATAGTGCCAGAAGGAGCTATACAGATGGCTGAGGGAGAATTGTTCCCCATCATCCTATTCAATGAGGTATCCCACATACTGCACTACCAACATGTGAAGCAAGATGTTCCTACTGGTGCAATATTGGCACTTCTAGTGTATGTACAACCAGCAAATTTTCTATTGGACCTGACACCTGCTCCTAGGGATGAAACACACATATGGTATTGTAGCCCAGGCCAACCCCTGAGGCAGGGGAGGTTATAGGTCCCAGTGGGGGAAGCCATTGCAATTGTTTTGTTAGATGGATTTGATGCACCTGCTAAAGTACCATCCAAGCAATTGTGTTTATACCCATAGGTTAAGCTATTATAAAAATCACTGTTTAGATTATTTTGCTTTTTGCTGTTTATGATTTTTATTATAAATATCTTTTTTTTTTTTTTGAGACAGGGTCTCCCTGTAGCCCCAGCTGTCCTGGAACTCACTACGTGGACCAAGCTGGCCATGAACTCACAGAGATCTGTCTAACTCTGCCTCCCAAGTGCTGGGACTACAGGTGTGCACCACCATGCCATGGTTTTATAGTAGATGGAATACCACTGAAATGAGACAATGACCCATGAAAATCAGATGATGCAGAGAGTTGAAAGTCCAGTGCCTTGCCAGAATGGGAGGAAGATCATCCCCCACCTATCACACCAACAAAGGCTCACGGACTTTTGCTGAAGAGGTTAGCAGGAAGGGGTAGAGTGTTACCTGGAAATCGCTCCAACTAATATCATGGCAAGCAATAGTTATACCTCCTTCCCACCCTCCTCAAAAGGAGTAGATGGGGAAGCCAGTTACCCTCCCAATCACTTGAGCTTAGCTGCATGAGGAGGAGGGCATAAGGATATATAAACCAAGAACACCATGAGGCACCCCTGTAGCCATTTGTGTGGCTGTTGGGAAGTCACAGGATCTGTAGTTGAGTTTGGGCTTTCCAGTGCAGCCGTGAATGGGGCAGGGTACCCAATTCTTTAAGTAAAGCTTCGCCCCATGCTCAGTAAGCCCAATAAATTTGTTAGGATTTTCCAAAATGTGGTTTTGGAGAATTCTTAACTATGAGAGCTCATTTTGGGGGAGGTGACTTTCAGGTCAATTCCAACTCCATTGTTTCAAGTCCTGTGTCCAAAGTATGTCCTGTCTTCAGAAAAAGGGTTTTACTTTTAAGTTCTGGGAGACAGTCAAGGGCTCTGACAATAGCCTGTGTAAATTTGTGAGTGTCTTGGACTACCCTAATAACAACTCTAAGGGAATTCTCCTGTCTGTCACTGTTTCTTGTTATATATCCTTCAACTATACACATGCACTCATGTACAGATAATATATATGTAATTTTTCAGTAGGCTTTTGAACTAATGCATTTTCCTCTGTTTTTTTATTTTTACAACAGCTAAGCATTATTAATCTCTCCTCTCTCTCTCCCTGTGTAACCCTTTCTCTCCAGTTAAAGAACTCCCATTTTCCTCATTTCACCCCTTGAGTTTCTTCTTTGCCTTTACCCCCATGTTTCCTTGTATAACCTCCCATTCCCCCTCCCAGTTAAATATCCCCATTTTACCCACTTACCTCATGGTAATACCTGGCTCCTACTATTCTGCTCTCTCTTAGACTCCTTTTTAACCTTTACCTCCAAGGTTTCTTTCCATTTTCCTGGCACCTGCAGTTACATCAGGATATATATTCACACATAAAGATATGATGCTGAGATCATGAAAAGTGACCCCATTCAATTCAACATAACTGTGAGTTGAAAGAGTACTTATCTTCCAATAGTGAAACGCATGTCTGAAAAGTAGGTCTTGACATGTGGGAGGGCCCAGCTCAACTGGGCAGGTTGTCCTGTATTATGTAAGAAAGCAGGCTGATCCCAGCACTCGGGAGGCAGAAACAGATGGATCTCTGTGAGTTCAAGGCCAGCCTGGTCTACATGGTGAGTTCCAGGACAGCTGGGGCTACAGGGAGAACCTTTCTCAAGAAGACCAAAAAAAAAGAAAGCAGACTGTGCACAAGCCAGGAGAGCAAGCCAGTAAGCAGCTATCCTCCACAGTCTATGCTCCAAGTTTCTGCCCTCATCCTGCCTTGACTTCATTTGATTATAGACTGTACTTGTAAGCCAAATAAACTGCTTCCTCCCCAAATTCATTTTGGTCAGTGTTTTATCACAGGGACAAAAAAAAAGCCAGAACAATACTTCAAAAATAAATTCTTCTTTGTTGCAATGGCTTGAATCAAACCTCTCCTTTATGATGGCACAGGCAGGATTGGACTTCATTTTGGATCCTCAGGCCCTCATTTTCCATTTCTTACTGATGAGTCTGACTCCTGGCTCTTTTTTTGAACTTATGCCTAAGGGCAGTCCAAGAATCTGTAATTTTGACCTTTTTATTTTTTTGACTATTTTTTTGATTATGGATGCTAGATTCTCTTGCCTTTCTAGTTTGACCATTTAGCCAACTTTGTGAATCAGTAGTTTATTATCTCCATTTCAACTATTTTGATATTAAGTTAGTTAAAAATGCATATTTACTACAAATATCTTGCATATTAATCAATAAATTTTCTTTCTTTGATTGTGTTTAACCCACAGGTGAAATATCAGAATTGAAGCTGTAAGGTCTTCTTGTCCATGTCTCTGTTTCTATTTCTGTATGTCAGGAAAAGCTTCACATTTCATGGGACATATATAATATCTTTCTAAATAATTTTACCAAATTAGATTTTAATTTAATTATTTATTTTATATATTTTATGCATATAATTGTTTTTCCTCTATATATGTGTGTGCATTATATGCATGCAATGCCCATAGAGGCCAGAAGATATTGATAGAGTTCATGGAACTGAAGTTAAGGATGGTTGTTAGGAGCCTTGTGAGTGCAGGAACCTGAAACTGGGTCCTTTAAAAGAGCAGCTATCTTAACTACTAAGTCATCTCTCCAGCCCCTTGAATTCTCTTGTAATAGAGCACTATCGTGATTGACTTAGAGATGAGTATATTTATAAATGTCATGTTCCAAAATTCTCAGGAATTAAAATTAAACTTCAAATAATTTCAATGTTCTTTTGTAAATATATATTTATATGAAAAGCCATTATACACATTATGATCCCAGTTCATATAATTGGGCCAATATTTGGCAAAAGAGTCTAAAACATTGCTGGTTAACTGAAAGCATTTATGTACTTTCTCAATTATCCATGCTAAGTATCATTGAAGCTTATAATTTTATTCACCTTGAGTATGTTCTTTTCTAAAGCTATACAGTTTGACTAATTGAATGACTAATTTTTAAGCCTTTTTTCATTTTTTAATTGTGTATGTGTAATGTCTATGTAACTGTGTGCCACGGGTGTGTGTGTGTGTGTGTGTGTGTGTGTGTGTGTGTG
>NW_008353490.1:2306065-2310393 GCF_000622305.1 Nannospalax galili
CTCACAAAGGCAAAAAGAGAGTGTCAGATTCCCTGTAACCAAAGTTATAGGCTATTGTATATCTTCCTTATGTTGGTGTTCAGAACTGAACCGGGGGCCTTTGAAAGAGAAAAAGTTCACTTAACCAATTAGCCATCTCTCCAGTCCCATAAAAGAATTATTATTTTTGGGGGGGTCTTTTTGAGACAGGGTCTCCCTGTAGCCCCAGCTGTCCTGGAACTCACTATGTAGACCAGGCTGGTCTTGAACTCACAGAGTTCTGCCTACCTCTACCTCCCGAGTGCTGCGACTAAAGGCGTGCGTGACCACGCCCAGCCAAAAGAGTTATTTTTAATGCTATTAAATATTTAAGGCTATGAAAATTGTAAATGATATGTTGTATAAGCAAATAGAAATATTTTTCTTTTAAAATTTTTATTTATTTTAAAATATTTTATTAGCATTGCTTTCTTTAAGAACTAACATGAGGGGCTAGAGAGATGCCTCAGTGTTTAAGAATACTGAATGTTCTTGCAGGTGACCTGTGTGCCAATCCCAGCACCCACATGGCACCTAACAACTGCCCATAACTCCAGTTCCAGGGATTCTGACAGCCTCTTGTGTCCTCCATGGGCATTGCACGACACAGGTTCACTTACCTACATGCAGGCAATACATGCATACACATAAAAATAAATAAATAAATAAATAAATAAAATATTTTTTAAAAAATAAGTAACATGATTACACAGTAAGACCTTGTATAGGTTGAAGAATTAGGAATGGAGTGAGTGCCAACCTCTTAGGAACAGTGCCAAATTTAACATTATTGTTGAAGCTTGGTAGTAATACTATAGCTTTTGTCAGTAAGTAGTATTCAGAAATTATAGTAGACAGACAGAGTTTCAAATTTATATTCTAAGATTCAATTATTTTTAATTTGAGAATTTTATCAGTTTATTAGAGTATTTTTTTTTATTTGGCATCCTGAACTGTGACTTTTATCTCTATAAGTTCACTTAGGGCATTGGTGAAGGCATACTGGGGCTGTAGAAGAAAAATAGAAAAATAATGGAAAACCTCTTGGTGCCTGGTAATGGGAGAGGTCCAATATCAAGACTTGGATACCCAGGATCATGTGTGGAGTAAGAACCACATCTAAGCCTCAGAAGAATTGGGATGTCTGTTCCAGAGAGTCAGTCCTCCCAAGACCAAAATCTGCAAATAATAGCCTTCCCTGTCCCCAGCATAGCAGGCAAAGCCATGCACAACCTGGGATCTTAGGGGAGGGGCTTTTGGGGAATGTAATTACTCAGAGAAGACTAAAACTCCTGCCCAACATCTGGAAGTCTTCCATGTTCTACTCTGCTCTACCATTAGCCTATTTTCAGAAGAATGTGGAACCCTATTTTACAGTAGGGGTCCAAAGCTTTAGGCTCATGTGAGGACCCCAGAGTTCTAGCTCAAAAGAGAGAACCACAGCTATAGCCCATAGGAAGGGATCACAACTTTGACTTATGGGCTTGGGGGAGGTGAAGGGGAGTGACACCACTCCAATTTCCAGGATGGGACCACAGCTCTAGCTCATGGAGTTGGGGGCATAGCTCCATCTTACAGAAGGGGACCACAACTTTGGTTCATGGGAGGGGACCACAATCCAATTTAGAGAAGGGGACCACAACTCCAGCTCATAGGAGGAGCCGATGACTCCAGGCCCACATTCATTTATTTTTATTTTATGTGTATAAGTGTTTTGCCTACGTGTATGTAAGTACACCTTTGTCACTCAGTGCCAGCAGAGGCCAGAAGAGGGTATCAGATCACCTGAAACTGGAGGTATGGACTGTTGTTAGCAGCCATGTGTTTATTGGGAACAAAACATGAGTCCTCTGCAAGAGCGGCAAGTGTTCTTAACTGCTGAGCCATCTCTCCAACCCAAGATCATTATTCTTATAAGCTTTATTTCAATAGAATTATATTTTGTAATATGTAGACTTCAAGATAATTTCAAAGATATTCAAGTAACTTAAAACCTCAGAATGACACATTGAATTAACTAATGTCTCTTTTATAAAATCTAGATCATTCTAAGAATGACAGAACAGTAAATCAATTAGTGAGCATAAACCAAGCATATGCATATTTGCTTCTCATCTTTATATGCTAAAAGAAGATGTATGTATTTGCATCTGTCCAAAAACCTGCTCAGTTTTGACACTCTGTGAGGCTATTCCATACGGGAAATTTGGAGGGTATAAAGAGCTGTGTGCTATGTATTCATAAATTCTGCCATCCCGCTGCAAGGTGATGGTGTATGTGACAGACAGCTCACAATTATCCACATGTTCAACTCTGTGAAACTGATGTTAGTATGGTGAGAGTGTAGAATCAGTATATGTGAACGATAGCGGTGATAGCGTCGGCAGATACAACAGGGTATGCTAGATTTTCTAGAAGAATTTTTGTTAAAATGACAATGATTTTGTCCTAAAGTAACATGACTTGTTCTAGAATGAAAAGAGAAGATTGTGAAAACCAAACCTAAATGGAGGTAAGAAGTTGAGGTACTTTTACAAACAGGACTTTTATTGGTAAAGGTCAAATCTGGTTAAGACTTGATAGACTTCTGTTTAGATTGTTAGGGAAGGGTTCAAACATCAAATGCTATAATAATGCAAAACTAGGACTTATTTTCTCTGTATTTCATTGACATTTTCTCAAATTGTTGGTCAATTCATACAAAGCTATAGAGATTTATTCTTACTTTCTATGTAATCAGATATTAAAGATTCTGTTTTCTACCTGAATTACCATTACAGGTTTTAATGACTGTTTATAACTTTTTTTTTTTTAAATCAAAGCACCTTCTATTAAACTTTAATATACTATGGGGCTAAGACTGAGCCTTTCAAAAACACTTGCGTTTTAAGGAAAATTATACCAGAGAGGCTGGTAAAAGTCACTATAATCATCAAACTAATGATAAGTGATTTAAATACAGTATTTCCTTTAGTAATTTTTAAAAGACTATGTCATTTCAACAAATTAATTCAAACTTAAATAGCCTTTGGGAACCATAACAAAAATAAAAATCATTTTTGATTGATTTACAGATTACAACTCATTTTAGTACATAAAATTAAGAGGAACATTAAACCAAAATCAGGAACATTCTTTCATATCTGAAATTTCTCAGACTGTGTTATGGTTAAATTTTTCACATACATGAGTCAAACAATAGATAATACAAATGCCATGCCCTTGGCCTATAAAAATACTTACAGGTGTTTATTCCATAAAAAAATCAGTGTTCAAATGGCAAAAGGTTTTGAATTTTTATTTACTTATTTGATACTTTTGTCCTTAAATTGGTTCTTATTGATGATAGGGTGGTCCATGGAGGACCAACCTGTACAAAACAGTGAAACAATGTAATTGGTGGTTCCAAGATTTCAAGCATTGATGATTCAAGAAGGTAAATCACCCTAAAACCATGCTTCTTGTTGTAATGGCTACAATGTAGGAGCACTATTGATCCTCAACTCTCCTGGGAGGCTCTTCAACAGGCCACAGCAATCCTTTCTCAGTTATGGCACTGCTCCATGAATATTCAGAGGGTGAGAAGGTACCAGGGAGCTCAGATCACACATGGATTGTATGGTTCTGTATGGCTTCGTGAATCTGTTCATAATTCACCAAGTCCAGGAGTGCTCCTCTAGCACTGGACACTTGGCAAAATCTTCTGATGCCTTTTAAACTCAGCATAGACATGGACCAAATGGGATGAGAGAAAACAGGAGAGACTATTAAAAATAGAGTGAATGCCTATGATCCCAGTAGGCAGAGACTGAAGAATGGTGAGTTTGAGGCCAGCCTAGGTTACACAGTGAGACCTTCGAAGAAAGAGAAGACAGAGAGAGAGAGAGAGAGAGAGAGAGAGAGAGAGAGAGAGCAGAGGAGGAGAGGAGAGGAAGGAGAGGGAAGGAGGGGAGAGAGGGAGGAAGGGAGAAAGAAAGAATGAAGTCAAGTACAGGAAAGGAACAGTAAAGTCAGAGAGGAAAATAAAGGTAGTCATGGGGACAGAGAGAAACAACAAGTTCTCTAGGTGTCCATCACTGTCCCAGACAACGGGCCACAGAGCAACTACCTAAACATTTCAAATTAAGTTTTTAAATTATAAAAGAAATATTTGTTATAGAAAAAGCAATATGGATCAACACTGAGAATGAAATAGTCCCAAATAACTTCATTATATATCTCTCCAACGTAGTCATGATCAACATTTTGTATTTTTTAAATTTTAATTATTATTTTTACTTTTTAAAAATTATTTATTTAATAACCATATA
>NW_008353490.1:2310846-2311065 GCF_000622305.1 Nannospalax galili
ACCCTGCTAGAGTCCTTATACTCTGATATCCCTGCTACTGCCTGCTGTGTTGTTGGCACCCCCAGCTGTTCCCCACTACTTGCCCTTCTGTTGAGTCCAGGCAGCCTATCTAGAGGTCTTTGTTTTAGGAGGCTCAGCTGTTCTTCATCAAGTGGTAATCATTTGTCTATATTCCTTTGGATAATATTGGGGTCTGCTGTTCATTTTCCCAGTTCTATG
>NW_008353490.1:2311087-2314436 GCF_000622305.1 Nannospalax galili
CTGGCAAACAACTCAAAAGAATGCATCACTTGTCTGGCATTGTTGCTTGTTATGTAGCCTTTAGCTATACATGTGGACTCTTATGAAGTTATGTTGGCCCATTTAATCTTTGGTTATACTTTCTTTTTGGGTGTTTAAGGCCATACATTTGGTCGAGATAAATCAATTTATTTTAACTCTTAAGGTCGCTTGAGGATCTGTTCTTCAGGAGTCACATGGGCTTAGGAGGACTCCCTGGCTCCTTTCTTTTACCAGTTCTGCCTATGTAAAGATAAATCAAAAGTCCTGCTCCACCGTGGTTGGCTTCTCTTGGAAGCATGGAGGAAATGATTCCTCTGATTTGACCCATCTCTTTATAGACTGGACACTGGTTCAAGTCCATCTGGTGGGGTCTCCTTGGCCTCCTTGATCAAGAGGACTGGTGACCCACCACCATTATAGGACATTTTGAGAGATGCTCATACTTCCCTGGAACTGGTAGACCTAGGAGAGCAAGGAGCAAAACGTGTCCTTTATGTCCCTCTGACCAAATTATTATAGACCTCAAAGTATGTTCTTTTAAACACCCAAGAAGGTTAGTACCAGTCTGGTATTTTTAATTACTGTGTGTCATGTAGCTAAATCTTGGGCAAAGACCAGTTGTTCTCAGATAAACCTTACCTAGACATATATTTCTTGATATGCTATGTATAATGTGTCAGTAGGTTGTAGGAGTAATATGGTTCTTTCTGGTTTTCAAAAATAGCTAGGCATTGTTTATCTCTCACATTGTCTCACACTTCCATCATGGTTTTCCCACTTAAGGTGCCCCCATTTCCCCCCATTCTCTGTTAATAATACCCTTCTCCTACAGTCCTACCTCTCTTGAGCTCCTTCTTTCCCTTTATCCCCATAGGTTCCTTGTACACCCTTCCCTCCTCCCTCCCTTAAACTAACTCAATTTTTATCCATATCTCCCTTATGTTTCCTACTGTTCTTCTCTTTCAGGTTCTTTCTTTTCCTTTACCTCCCTGGCTCCTTTCCATTATCCTGGTTCCTGTAGTTATGGCTGGATACATACTCACTTTATATGTGGCTTATTTATCAGAGTCAGGTTCTAGGATGCACATATGAGGGAGAACGTATGTCGATTTTTTTCCTAAGCATATGTCTATATTTTTTCTAAACTTAGTATAACAGTTGCTAGTTCTATCCACTTACCTGCAAATTTCATGATTTCATCTTTCCTTCCTGCTGAGTAAAACTCCATCATATAAATGAACCACATTTTTATTATCCACTCATCAATTGAGGGGCACTTAGATTGGTTCCATTTCTTAGCTATTGTGAAGAAAGCAGCAACAAACATGGATATACATGTGTCTCTGCAATAGGATGAGTTCTTTGGGTATACCCCAAGGAGTTCTCTACACTGCTTTCCATAGGGGTTGAACCAGTTTGCAGCCCAACAAGCAGTGCATGAGTGTTCCCCTTTCCCCACATCCTCTCCAATATTTGGTATCATTTGTTTTCTTGATCTTAGCCAGTCTGACTGGGGTAAGGTGAAATCTTAAAGTGGTTTTAATTTGCATTTCCCTAATTATTAGGGCTGTTGAACATCTTTTAAGATGTTTCATAGCCATCTTTACTTCTTCTTTTGAGAACTCTCTGTTCAGCTCCTTAGTCCATCTTTTAATTGGGTTGCTTCTTTTCTTGGTTCTCTGTTTTTTTGAGTTCGTTATAAATTCTGGTTATTAAACTTCTGTCGGATGTGTCACTGGTAAAGATTTTCTCCCATTCTGTGGGTTTTCTGTTTGCTTCCTTGGTTGTCTCCTTTGATGTACAGAAGGTTTTGAGTTTAATGAGGTCAGATTTGTTAATTCTTGCCCTTGTTTCCTGAGCAATTCATGTCCAAATTAGCAAATCCTTTCCTATTCGTATGTCTTGTAAGTTTTTCCCAATGTTTTCTTCTAATAGTTTCAGAGTTTCAAGCTTTACATTGAGGTCTTTGAGCCATTTGGAATAGACTTTTGTGCAGGGTGAAAGATAGGGGTTTAGTTTCATTCTTCTACAAGTGGAGATCCAGTTTTGCCAGCACCATTTGCTGAACATGCTGTCTTTCCTCCAGTTAATGGTCTTGGCCCCTTTGTCAAATATAAGATGGCTGAAATTGTATTTACTCATATTTGAGTCTTCTATTTTGTTCCATTGGTCTGTGGGTCTATTTTTGTGCCAGTACCATGTTGTTTTTATGACTATAGCTCTGTAATAGAGCTTGAAATCTGGTGTAGTAATTCCCCCCAGCATTGCTCTTAGTGCTCAAGGTTGTTTTGGCTATCTGAGGCCTTTTGTCCTTCCATATGAATCTTAAGATAGTTTTTCCAATTCTGTGAAAAATGTCATGGGGATTTTGATAGACATTGAATTGAATCTATATATGACTTTTGGTAGGATGGTCATTTTCAGAATATTAATTCTTCCAATCCATGAGCTTGGGAGGTGCTGCCATTATTGATGTCTTCCTTAATTTCTTTTTTAAAGATTGAAAATTTTCATTGTAGGGCTCTTTAATGTCCTTTGGTCAGGTTTACTCCAAGTTATTTTATTTTTTTGCAGCTATTGTGAATGGGAGTGTTTCCACGTACTCTTTCTCTGATTGCTTGTTATTGGTATATAGAAAGACTGTAGACTTTTGTAGGTTAATTTTGTAACCTTCCATTTTACTGAATGTTTTAATAATTTCTAGGAATTTTCGGGTGGAATTTTTGGCATCCCTTAGATATAATATCATCTTCAGAAAGGGATAATTTGATCTCTTCTTTTCCAATTATTACTCCTTTAATTTACTTCTCTTGTCTTATTGCTCTTGCAAGAGTTTCAAGTACTATGTTAAAGAGAAATGGGGATAGTGGACAGCCTTGTCTGGTTCCTGATTTCAATAGGAATGCTTCCAGTTTTTCTCCATTTAGAATGATGTTGGCTGAGGGTTTGTTATATATGGCTTTAATTATGTTGAGGTATGTTCCCTCCAGTCCAATTCCCTCTAGGGCTTTGAACATAAATTCATGTTCAATTTTGTCAAAGGCCTTCTCTGCATCTACTGAGATCACCATGTAGTTCTTGTCTTTGAGCCCATTTATATAATTTATGACATTTATTGACTTTTGTATATTGAACCATCCCTGCATCTCTAGGATAAAGCCGATTTAATCATGGTGGATGATCTTTTTGATGTGTGTGTCTGTGTCTGGTTTGCAAACATCTTGTTGAAAATTTTTGTATCTATGTTCATTAAGGATATGGGTCCATAGTTTTCTTTGTTGGTTGTATCTTTACCTGGCTTTGGTATTAGAGTGATGCTGGCTTCATA
>NW_008353490.1:2314953-2326095 GCF_000622305.1 Nannospalax galili
AAAATTGTTGATTCTTTGTATTGTTTTCCTTGTTTCAATTTCATTAATTTCTGCCCTGATTTTTGTTATTTCTTATCTGCTGGGTTTGGGTTTCATTTGCTGTTGATTTTCAAGTGTGTTGAGTTGCAATGTTAAGTCATTTATTTGTGTACTTTCCTATTTTTTGATGTAGGTACTTTGAGCTATAAACTACCCTCTAAGGACCACTTTCAGTGTGTCTCAGAGGTTTTGTCTTGTTGTATTGTCCTTTTCATTTAATCCCATGAATACTTCTATTTCTTTCTTAATTTCTCTTTTGACCCATCATCATTCAAAAGTGTGTTGTTTAATCTCCATGTGTTTATATGGTGATTAGGGCTTCTTTGGGTGTTGAATGTAAGCTTCATTTCATTGTGGTTGGATAGAATGCATGGAATTATTTCAATCTTCTTGTATTTGTTGAGGTTTCTTTTGTGATCCAGTATATGGTCGATTTTGGAGAAGGTTCCATGGGGTGCTGAGTAGAAAGTATATCCTTTGGTGCTTGGGTAGAAGACTTGGTAGATGTCTATTAAGTCCATTTGATATATATTGTATTGTTTAATTCAGACGTCTGTCTGTTAACTCTCTGCCCTGTTGACCTATCTAATGGAGACAGTGGGGCACTGAAGTCCCCTACTATTAATGAGTTGGGGTTAGTCTGGGTTTAAAGTCCTGTAGTATTGTTTTAATGAAGTTGGGTGCACCAGAATTTGGTGAATACATGTTCATGATTGTAATATCTTCTTGATTCATTGTTTCTTTGATCGAAATGAATTAGCCCTCTTTGTCTCTTCTGATTAATTTTAGATTAAAGTCTGTTTTGTCTGATATTAGAATTGCTATGCCTGCTTTTATCTTATTGTCATTTGCTTAGTATATTTTTTTCCATCCTCTCATTTTGAGATAGTGTCTGTCCTTGAAATTGAGATGAGTTTCTTGCAGACAACAAAAAGATGGGTTTTGTTTCTAAATCCATTCACATAGTCTGTATCTTTTGACTGGGGAGTTCAGTCCATTAATACTTAAAGTTATTATTGAAAGATGAGTATTGAATCCTGTCATTTTTATTCCTATTTACATTCGTGATGTAGCCGTACTTTCCCACAGTTATACCTTCATTGGATTTCTTTCTGCAACCCCTTGAGTATAGTCATTCCTTTCTTCAGCTCTTTCTATTGCTTCCAGAACTCTCTGAAGGGTTGGTTTTATGTACATGAATTCCTTCAGCCTATTTATGTCATGTAATCCTAATGGGTTTTCCTTTATATGTGACTATTATAGACATTTTGGCTAAGTGTAGTAATCTGGGTTGGCATCTGTGGTCATTTAAAACTGGGACTACTTTGGTCCAGGCTCTTCCGGCTTTCAAAGTTTGCACTTAAATGTCAGATGTAATCCTAATGTGTTTTACTTTATGTGTGACTTGTTGTTTCTCTTTTGCAGCTTTCATAATTGTCTCTTTGTTTTGTACATGTAGTGTTTTTATTATGATGTGCTGTGGAGAGTTTCTTTTCTGGTCTTGTCTGTTTGGTGTTCTATATGCTTCTTGTATTTGTATGGGCATGTCTTTCTTTAATTTTCTGAAATTTTCTCTTACAATTTTGTTGAAGATCTGTTCCATGCCATTGTCTTGGGATTCTTCTCCTTCCTGTATGCCTGTGATTCATAAGTTTTGTCTTTTTATGGTGTCACACAATTCCTGCATATTCCATTCTTGTAATTTCTTAAATTTTTCATAATCTTTGGTTGAGTGGTCTAGTTCGTCTGCTTTATCTTCCAATCTTGATACTCTGTTTTCCATTTCATTCATCCTATTGGTGATGCTTTCTCCTGTCGTTTCTAATTGGCTTATGGAGTGTTTCACTTCGTTCTTTATTTCAGCCTGAGTATTCTTCAATATTTCTAGCTCTTTTCTGAATTCATTCAGAAGTTTATCCCTATCTTCCTTCAGCTCTATGATTACCTTGTTTGTGTGTTCTTTAAATTCACTGAATTCTTTTATCATGTATATAATTGTTCTTTTGAAGTATTTGGTAGGAATATGTTATTTTGTTTTTTCATGTTATTATTTTTTCCTCTGTGGTTTTGACATGTGCATTTCTTTTGTAGTTTCTGATTCTTGTGTGAGACTCAGGCCTTCATGTTTAGGTTTGCTTCTTTTTGTGAACTTTATGTGTCTTTGTTGTTTACTTTTTGGACATGAAAAGCTGATTTGTCTAAGCTTCCAGTTCGCTCCTTTGATTTTAAATTGGAGTGGCCACAGAGGCCTGGTTCAGATGAGAGTCAGATGTTTTCAGGCTTTCTCCTAAGGTCTGTATCCCGCCAGGAAGGATTTTGGCCTCAGAAATTTGGGAGTTGGACTGGCCTGGGAGCCTGGCCCAGGAACGATGCTCGTCTAGGGCAGCAGGTGGCCTTGGCACCCAGATGGGGCACAAAGAGGCTCGAAGTACTCCTGGGGACTGCACTGAGGAGCTGGGTTGGTCTGGATGCAAAGGATCAGTAAGAGGAAATGTCAGCCCCTGTGTCCCAGAAAGAGGCTGGTGGGTTGGGCAGGCCCAGGGAAGCAGAGGGAGGTTAGGGCAGGGCCAGGCTCAGAAGCAGTGCTCCTGGGGCCCAGAGAAGGCACTCTGTTGGTCTGGATGAAAACGATCAGGAAGCACTATTGGTTCCCCAGATGTCTTGGGCCCCAAGACAAGGAATGGGTCATGGCCCAAACTCGGAAGAGAAAATGGCGGAGATGGGAAGGCGAATGAGCCTGGGGGAGTCAAGGCAGGGAGGGCGGGATGGACTTACCCTCGAGAGAGGCCTGTGGGTAGGAGAGAGGCCTGCGGCAGGTTTTTCAGGCCCAGGGAAGCAGAGCTGTTTATAATTTTTTATCATTTAAAAAAAATAAGTTTCTTATGTAGGAACCAGAAATCTTTACAATCCTACAAACTCATCATTTTGAAATATTTTTTGTCACTTTTGTTAGACAATCATTATGGTTTCTTGGTAACCCAAGATCCTTTCTTATCCATGAGTCAAATGCCTTCAGAGGCTAGAGACATGGCTCAGTGATTAAGTGCACTTGCTACTCTTGCAGAAGATCAGAGTTCAGTTCTCAACAATCACATCAGGAAGCTCATAACTACCTGTATCTCCAGCTCCATGAGATAGAGTGCCTTCTTCTGACATCTGTAGGCACTTTCACACATGCGTACACATATATGCACGGTACACACGTGCACACACATAGATAAAAACAAGATAAATATAAAAATACATGCTGTGACATGTTCTTGGTATTTATGATTTCCCAGAATTGAATCAGTTTGTGGAGTTCTCTTCTTCAGCAAGGCTGTCTTTGAGATTTTCTTAGATGGTCCCCAGGATATCATAAAGAATTTGTCCTTTGTCCTATGGGCAGAAGGATGCTACCAATAGAAATAGTGGGGTTTATTTGATATCTCAGCACTGGAGAGTGTGGGTGAATATTACATATTAATGCTGGAGCAGACTCTCAGCCTTCACTGGATGAAGCAGGCTTACTTGTCTATGCTGAACCTCACAAGTTGTATACTATCCTCAGTCACTTGGAACGTCACCACTGTTTTGACAGCTGCACTTTGTCAGAGTCCTCATGCTACTCTGCTTGGGTTAGACCACAGCAGCACGTGTCTCACCCATCCCTCCTGCTGTTTCTAAAGTTTTTATCTGATCATAAATGTTCTGCTTAGATTTGAGCATGTTTTCTAAAGTGATGGTTTTCAGTTAAGCACTAATATCATTTATCTGTTGGATAACATGAAGTAAGGTGGTTAACATCTATTCCAGACACATAATTTTCACTTGATATTCTTGATATTTTTAAATGATCTATTTATTTTATGTGTACAGATGTTTGCCTACATGTACCTATATGTATCACTTGCAAGCCTGGTGTCCATGGAGCCCAGAAGAAGGTATCAGATTCCCTGTAACTGGATTTACATATGGTTGTGACTGTCTCTCTAGTCCCTCTTCATATAGTCTAACCATAAGGTTGGCACATTCCTGTTATATTATTTCAGGATTACTATATATAAAATCTGAAGATTTTATGCAAAAAGCATTTTCCCCCTTTTTCCAGTTATATATAATATCTCCTCATTTTGAAACTAGAGTTAATCATTATATTAATAAATGTTTCATGATTGTCTATCCTGCTTTGGATTGGCTTTATTACATTTTATTGTAAGTTACAAAAACAGAACAACCAAATTTCCTAAACCAAAGGAATACTTTTATGATTATTTTGCTCTTTGAAAATTTTGCTTATTTATACAATATTTTAATCATGCCCGTGCCCCACTATTTCTCTTTGCGTTCTTGTAATTCAATCTCATCAGACCTTACAAGAAATTAAGCACGGCTATTTATACTCTGTTCATTGATGGAGAGGATTAGTTTACTCTGAGGCCTCCCAGAATCTTCTTGAAATCAGGTAGCATGCAGATTGTCTTCTACCACAGAGGGTATTCTTAGAGCTCTACAGGCTGGCAAGCACTGTGTGGGGGTAAATATTGAGGTCACAGGCTTCCAATGATGTCATTTAAACAACTCTAAGCCCCACCAGGGAGTCTTCTAAAACTCGAGTGGAGAAGCTGGTGGATTCAGAAGGCGGTTGATGTGAGATCAAGCAGAGCAGGCATTAGTTACCAACCACTGAGAATCTTAAGGAGATGATTGTAGATTTTGTTCATATCATTTGTGTTTGTTTAGCTATTGACTTTCAGTGCTATGGATATATCAGGAAACTGTGTCTTCTTATGTTGTCTATCACTCAAAACAGTTTTGGTATGCATTCAACTTTTTAAATTAAAATGAAACATTTAGAAAGGAAATACTTTTCTTCTGGTTTAATTTTTTTTCAGAATTCTGAACCTCTTAAATACACATATTTTCATAGCAGTGTAGCTATCTGCATACATTCACATTATGTAATGTAGTTATTTGCATGTCCTTGTTAAAAGACCATAATTAGAAACATCGGTTATACAACCAAGGTCTTACTTGGAATGTCATGTATGAGCATGATGCTGTTTTTAATCAGATGCAATCAGACATTTTAAGAAACTAAAGTTGATTTTTATGGAGTAAATACATACAAATCCTTCTTAGAAAACTGACTTGGACCCTTTACAAGATTCCAAGTCTACTAGGTGGGCAAAACCTATAACTTGCTGATAGGAGCAGAAATCTTAGAACATTTGGGGGGTATCAAGAATGGAACAATTACCTAAATGACTGCTGTTGAATTCTTGCTTCCTCTTCTTGACTTCCTATAGCACTTTTAAAATCCAATCTGAGCTTCTGCATAAATAATTCTAGCAAAACAAGTAAGGCAGCAAGGGTGGTAACGTACCATTCCTGCTACACCTGTGCAAATAATCAGGCCAAAACTAATGAGACCAGACTTTGTGATTAAGACTAATCTTTCTGTGAGATTACTTATTTTCAAAAAGAAGCTGAGCAGAAATTGTGTGTCTCAGTGGGAACCTGTGTCATCTGTGACACATTTCTGGGTTGTCGGTTTTAACCTTGTTGATTTTGCCGTACTTTCATTTTATACCGCTTTGAAAATTTAGGATAGCTTACCTCACAATCATTTCATTGGCTTCTTCTGTTATGGAGGGCAGGGAGCATAGATTTTGTTCTTAACTACAAAATGGGCAAGATCCTATTACCTTTCACTAGTTGAGGACAGTAATCAAATTTCCATTTTTCACATTTTCTCAAATATCTGATTTTAAAACTCCTGCCTTTGTCAGTTTGTCTCACTGTGACTGAAAGTCACTTAGGAATAATTCCTGACTCTTTGTTCTGTACTGGCTCTCCTGCCAGTATCTGGAAGCTGCTCATGCCCACAGGATATGAAATAGCGCAGACAGCTGAAGCACAGTGGTTAATGGGACCTTGATGGCCTCAGTACAGCAGACATGGCTGGCCTGAAGTCACTCTGGACAAGTTGTTAGGTAGTTCAACAAAATGCTCAGGGGAAGCTAGAGGAGACTTGGGGACAGCATTAGAGGGGATGCTGAAACCCTGGTGTGAGCTCCTGGAAGAACTCAAAAACTGCTGCTGCATCAAGATTTCCCTGTGATGATCTCTTAGATTCTTGAGGTGATGAAAATGAGTTCAATCCTGGATCTTTATACAACTCCTTTATTATTATTTCTGTTTTGCCTTTGGACTTTCTCTTTTATATAAATACCTAACCGCTCTGACCCTAGACCTTCCCATCCCCTCTAAATTCTTTAAACTGGTTTTGCAGAATCGTCCCCCACAAAAGACTGTCTCAAATTCAGAGGGTCTATTACTGGTTCAGTGTCATTCCAGGACTCACTTGAACAATAGAGGTGACTTATGATGCTCAACTTTAGCTCCAACAACAGCCATGGTTAATAAATGCCTTCATTGTTTTGTGTTCAGGAAGCTGACCAATCAGAAAGGCCTACCCTGCTACCTATATTCTGAAGCAAGTTCCACCTTATCCTCCCTTGCATTCCCCTTGAGTTGTGTAGCTCTGCTTTTCTCCCACTTCTTTGAGATTTCTTATCTCCTATTGCAGTCTTCTCACTGAAACTACCATCTTAATTATCTCAGACATTACTGCCTTCCTTGGCCCTCCAAAATATCATTTCAAATGCTTGAATTTGATGAAAATGCTCAGGTTTTCATTACATAATTTATATACTGATAAATTAGGCCAACAATTAATGTTCAAACTACCTTGAATAGTACAAAAAAAATTGTACACTGCAAGAGCGAAAGGAACATTTTAATTAAAGTTTGTCAAATACCCAAACAGACTGGTCTCCCTGTTAGGCTGGTGTAAAAGCAGGTGATAAAGTAGATTTAGAAAAAATGAATTTTCAGAAAGTAATGAACACAAAAATTATGTTCCAGTTTAAAATTATAACAGAAGATTGAGGTACCTTGGTGACTTTCTCCATGGGATTTTATTGATAACAAATGAGTTTCTCCCACCCTTAGGTAAGGATATGGTGATGTTTTTGAGACAGAATTCTCTAACTCATCTGCAGAGGTGACTTCAAAATCATATATAGAAAAAAATATCTAAGTGTCTGAATTTTGGAGGGATGAGAAGAGCATATATTTCTTTTGTTATTTAGTATTTTGATCCCACCTATTTTCCAGATTCAATCTCTGGGGCTAGGATAGAAACTCAAGTATTTGTTTCAAGACTCAGTACAGTTTCTTTCCAACTGGCTTCGATAAGCTATTAATTTTTTAATACATGGGTTTCCCCATTATTTTAAGTGATATATAGATATATAAAGTCATAATCTTTCTTGAATTCAGCTTTTCGTTAACTCTATAAACCCTATAATCCTTTTATTTGTTGACAGATACTCTGGATTATTCATGAAGTATTCAAAGCTACCCATGTGTTGTATGGTTTATTTCATCCCAAATAGGTCATCAATAACAGAATAACCAACCAAACAACAAACAAATACATTTGTGGTCCAATACGTTTGCTGGGGTTACTTACGGGAACATGTGTGACTCAGGCAGGTATATCATCAAAAACCCCATTCAGGTATGTGTGACTAATCAAGAAGGATGGACCCCTGGACCTCTCTGCCCGACTTGTGGGCTCCTCCACTAAAGTGTCTGCTCAAATGAGTAACCCTGTGGAACGGCATTGTGTAGCAGTTTCCTCTGAGTTAAAACCTGCATCTTGGAGGAAAGTTCCTTAAGACTCAAGACCTTCTAAAGGGAGGTGGTACATTCCATCCTGCAGGAAAGCTTTCTTCCCTGAAGAAATAAACATTTCAAAGGCTTCATGAGGTCCCTGAAACTGACCAGATTCATTAGGACCTTTCCCACTCACCCTCAAACATATATAAGCAGTAATGATTGCTGAGATACTCTTAGATGAGCTGAGCTGCCTAGAAGATTCTCAGACAAGCTGAGCTGCCTGGAAGAGGCTAAGACCAGCAGAGCTGTGCAGAGGAAGCACAGACCAGCAGAGTTGCCCAGAAGAGGCTCAGATCAACTGAACTACCTTAAGGAGACACTCTCCAACCTTTTGAACTGCCTGAAATTTCTGCAGTAAGCGTCAGAGTTCCAGCTTTCATGAGTCATCACCCATACTGAGTGGCCTTTTGCTGATGCAGCTCTCTTTGAGTCATTCCTGCTCCTGTAAGTAACCACCCCATTTCCTAATTCAGTAACACTGCCCTGAATTTCCTAAGGTTCAAGAGTTTTCCTCCTCCCTCCAAGAGAGAATTTTTCAATCTGATTTAGAAGATATGGCTACAAAATACCATTACTCAAAGAGAAAGATGAGTGTTTAAATGGATATGTGTACTGATTTTCATCCAAATTAGAGGAAATACTGGAGCAAGTTAGACTGTCTGGAGCAAACCACCATGTCTAGTCTTCTCATTGCTGATTCTATTAGGTAACAGCAAATATGCAGTCTTGTAGCTGATGTCTTCATTATGTGAATGAATCCAATAGCCATTTTCATGACTCTCATCAGTACAAAGTGAATATGTCATGGGCTTTTAATTGTTGCTGTTTCCCACTCTTTGCTTAAAAAGTGGTTTTTGAGTTATTTTGTGCTTGCCTTAGTCTTTCAATGCTTATGTTTATATATTTAGATATATTTTGAATAATAATGGGAAGAGGGAAAGAAGATATCTGTATTTGGTTATATTTAGAAAATGAACAATATAAAGATAAAATGAAAGCTAAGAAAAAATCCGTTGTGCTGCATATAAGTTAAAGTACTAAGAAAGACACTTTTGCTGGATTCAGATATATCTTACATTGTTTTAACTTTGAAAAATTGAAATGTTTTACTTATTAACATATTAAATTAAAATAAAAGAAAATAATACCAAAGAATATGAACATATTATGAATAAATGTCAAAATTACTGAAAGAAACATCGAGAAGAGAAAAATTTTAAATGATATGGAGGCCCCCAGGGCCTGAACCCAAAATGTTATCAGTATAAGATCAAGTAGGACCACAAACAGATCTTGACAATAAACCTAGACTCTGTTCTGTAGATTAGTTCTTAATGGTATATCTGAAAAGAAGGCAATTCAATTATTATATTAAGGTTATTTAAGTGGGGTGTGTGTGTGTGTGTGTGTGTGTGTGTGTGTTCTGGAAAAAAATAGTTGTTTAAAAACAGATATATCCAGTAAAAACACTACCTTGTTACATTTAATTGGAAGTATTTTCAAGAAATAATGATTCCTTTTCCTTTCCTGAACTCTGCATTTCTTGCCTCCATTCTCTGAGAAGAGCAACCTTACACAGAGGACACCACCTGTAATTGCTGACCTCTGAGGGTCCCCAGAGACATGAATGAAAGTTCAGGGGACTGTGCCTAAAGGATGTGGAAACCAACATGATTTATGTGCTGGATGAAATTGAAAGACTAAAGTCTCAGAAAAGGAATAAAGGCAATTTGGTGGAATGTATTATGTGTATCAAAGCTCATGGGGGCATTGAAACATGATGGGAAGAGGGAATCCAGGAGGGGTATGAGAAATGTGTGGTTTATGTTTGAACACATAAGATTTCATAATTTTCCTCTGAACATTGAATTATTGACAAAGGAAAATATAAGGTTTTCATACAGATTATGTATCATGACATTCACATAGACACAGATTATTTGCAAAGTTATTTCCAGAAGATTGTCAGTTAGAATATATGAGAAGAGAGCAGACCACCAGAGAGTGCCAAGTTCTGTCCTCTCTCTAGCTTCCCTCTGGCCGAGGGCCTCAGAACATAGGGGACTGCCTGAGAGTGCCCAGATCCTGCCTCCATGTGGTGCTGAGCTTCTGCTAATTGTGCCATATCCACCCTCTACCTGGGATTTCATGAGGCCCCTCTCAAGGCCTTAGGGCAGATCTGGTTTTGGTAGACTAAAGCTGAGATACTAGCAGACAGCCTGAGAGGGTGGGTTCCAACCTCCATTGGTGTAGCAGCTCTGATCTCAGCATTCAAGCAGAGAGTGCTGAGTTCTGGCCTCATCTGGCCTCCCTCTGGCATAGGGGCTGAGAACGCAGGCCATTGCCTAAGTGGCTGAGTGTACCTGACTGGAACATGAATTGGGCTTCTGTGGGTACTCCTGAATAGCTGATCTGAAGCCATCAGTTCCCTCCAAATAAAACCTGAACCCTGTACCAACCAGCTTTACATAACCAATAAAGAAAGGATCTAGGCACCCTGATAATACAAAAAGAAGCATACTTCAACTTATTTCTCATAAAAAGATCATAAACAACAAAAGAAATTCACATACCAAAATCACAATGAAAGGATAATAAAATAGAAAGCTAAAACACTATGTCTCCACCAAACCCCACCAACCCTGTAGAAGAGTTCTACAAGGAGAACCCCCTAGAGATAACCCAGGACACTGAATTTAAAGGAACATTCATAAACATGAT
This sequence comes from Nannospalax galili, assembly GCF_000622305.1. NCBI lineage: Eukaryota > Metazoa > Chordata > Mammalia > Rodentia > Spalacidae > Nannospalax > Nannospalax galili. The sequence goes on from NW_008353490.1 coordinate 2,325,442, forward strand.
CAAGGAATTCAATGAATTTAAAGAACACATGAACAAACAGATCAAAGAACTAAAAAAAGATAAGGATAAACTTCTGAATAAATTCAAAAAAGAGATAGAAACATTGAAGAAAACTCAGGCAGAAATGAAGAAGGAATTGCATAATTCAATAAGCCAACTTAAAACAACAAGGGAAAGACTCACCACCAGAATGAATGAAATGGAAAACAGAATATCAACACTGGAGGATAAAGCTGAAGAACTGGACCATTCAAACAAAGATTATGAAAAATTAAAAAAAAAACACACAGGAATGGACTATGCAGGAGATGTGGGACACCATGAATAGACAAATCTACAGGCCATAGGAATAGAGGAAAGAGAAGAATTTCAGGTTAATGGTATTGACCAGATCTTAAAGAGGATTGTAGAAGAGAATTTCCCAAAATTAAGGAAAGACACCTCTATACAAATACAGGAAGCACATAGAACACCAGAGACAGGATCAGAAAAGAAACTCCCCACAACATAACATAGTAAAAACACTAAATGTACAGAACAAAGAGAGAATACTGAAATCAGCAAAAGAAAAACAAGTCACATACAAAGGAAAGCCCAGCAGAATTACAGCTGACTTATCAATGCAAACTATGAAAGCCAGAAGAGCCTGGACCA